>NC_051155.1:260627550-260687549 GCF_013339745.2 Dermacentor silvarum
CTGGAAGCATTGCACGTGGGCAGTACACGTTTCGTGAGGCTGTATTTCCTCCGCGCGCATCACGTCACTGGAGAGGCTCATTTGTCGCCTCCTATCCGAGCTTCTGCCTCGTAAGGTGATACTTTCGGCATTTCAAGTTCGCTCATTCTTTAAAAACCTGTCTTTGAAGAGAACAGGACACAAACAAAAAATCGGGGTAGCTTGCACTGTGGTGCAAGGCAAGACACAGCGCAGCTGATCGGTTTCTAGCTGGTCATGGCTATACGAAGTGTATAAGCATTTCCTCGTGGTCCGTGGCATCGGGGAACGCCTCACGAAGCACTTGCAGTCCTAGCACACGTAGGCATAGGTCGGCGCACTCGCTCATGAGTGCACGCACTCACACTCACTCGCACTCACACTCGCACTCATTTCAAAGTCGTGAGTGCGAGTGAGTGCCAGTGAATGTGAGTGCAGGTGAGTGCGAGTACGAGTAAGTGCCAGTAAGTGTGAGTAGAAGTGAGTGCGAGTGAGTGCCAGTGAGTGCGAGTGCAGGTTAGTGCGAGTACGAGTGAGTGCCAGTGAGTGTGAGTGCAAGTGAGTGCCAGTGCGAGTGAGTGCCAGTGAGTGTGAGTGCGAGTGAGTACCAGTGAGTGTGAGTGCAGGTGAGTGCGAGTGAGTGCCAGTGGGTGTGAGTGCGAGTGAGTGCCTGTGAGTGTAGGTGAGTGCGAGTGCGAGTGGGTGCGAGTGCGAGTGGGTGCGAGTGAGTGTGAGTGGAAGTGAGTGCGAGTGAGAGTGAGTGCCAGTGAGTGTGAGTGCGAGTAGGTGCTGGTGAGTGTGAGTGAGTGCCAGTGAATGTGAGTGCAGGTGAGTGTGAGTGAGTGGAAGTGAGTGAGTGCCAGTGAGCGTGAGTGAACGTGAGTGTGGGTGGAAATGGGAGCCAGTGAGTGCCAGTGAGTGTGAGTGGAGGTGAGAGCCAATGAGCGTGAGTGGAAGTGAGTGTGAACGTGGTGAGTGCCTGTGAGTGTGAGTGGAGATCAGTGTGAACGTGAATGAGTGCTGTGTGAGTGGAGCTGAGTGTGAACGTGACTAGAGTGTTTTAGTTGATCGTCTTTACGGTCCGCTCCGCTCAGAGTTGCCCCGCTAAGCTACAGTGGAGCGGCGGGCGATTTTCACGTTTTAGTTATGCGTGTAGCGTAGCGGAGCGGACCTTTCGTAGTTGCAGCGCTCTCTGGCCAAAATCAGCGTAGTGAAACAAAATAAAAAACCGTTTTCTCACTTTTACAAAGTCCAACGAATATATATAACTTATTTGTTCATGAAGTATCTAGACGGGTGCTTGTAAAGCGTTACCGGTCCATTTTATGGAGTGGGAAATGAAGCTTCGTCTTGGTGAACGCCACGTGATAGCCAGCGAAATTGCATTTCGAATCCAATCCGATCCTTTGTGACGCCAATGCGCTGGTCCACGTTTTTGTTAGCTGTACGGTTCACTTTATTTCCTTAAAGAACAAGTTGGAGGTGTATTACACAAGTTATTCGCGCTCGCACGACTGGTGCCTCGATGCAAGGTGCTTCGATGCACGCGCGAGAGAGGGCGCGTGCATCGCCCACCCTTGCTAGCGAAAGACGGCAGCAACGCTCCCCGCTCCCCTTAAGCAGCTTGTAAGCGGACCGTGATTCTCGCTCCGTTAGCCCGCTTGCGGCTAAGCGGAGAGCGCATGCGCGCTTCCGCTCCGCTCAGCAGCTAAGCGGAGCGTAAAAACGCTAAACTAAAACTGTCTACTGAGTGCTGTGAGTGTGAACGTGGTGAGTGCTTGAACGATAAGCAGAGGTGATATCGGTTCACCTTGCTTGCGGAAAAATGGAGGCACGTTGTGTGTACAAGCTCACTCACGGTGATTACTTATCGCGCTAGCAGATTGTGCACGCCAAGATAGAAACCACTCACTAAGGTCGTAATAATCCAAGGTTCAGGCATGAGTGAGACAATGTATAATGAAATGAGCGGATATATTGTAGCGAAGAAGACTCGCGCCCTATGAACGCATGATCATCATCGGCCCGCCGACGAAGATGAGCTCGCGCTCTCGGTGTCCGACACTCGTCTGAGATGGTCGCGTTTCTGAGTCGTCAATAAACCGCATTACATATTTGGTGGAGCTGTGCTGGGTTCTACTTCCCCAACCCTGGAACTACGCAATCCGACACTGCCGACCATCATGCCTGACGATGCCAGCCAAACAACACCTCCGGCATCGCCAACATTGATTTGTCCTGGCTCAATGCGTCAACCCGATCGCCGCATCTTCAGCGGCTCCGACGAATACGACGTCGAAGATTGGCTCTCGATCTACGAGCGGGTGAGCGCCCAAAATAAATGGGACGATGCTGCGAAGCTCATCTACGCCAACTTCTATCTCACGGGTGTCGCTAGCGTGTGGTACCACAACCACGAATCCGACCTTCGCACCTGGTCAGATTTCAAGGCGCGCATTACGTAAGTGTTCGGTCGCCCTGCGGTGCGGAAGCTCCGTGCCGAAGAGCGCTTGCGCAGCCGTTCCCAGCAACCCGTTGAGAACTTCACCAAGTACATAGAAGATGTTGTGGACCTTTGCAAGCGCGTCGATGCATCGATGACTGAGTCTGACAAGATCCGTCACGTGATGAACTGAATCGAAGACGACGCATTCCAAATGCTCCTCTCGAAAAGCCTGCGGACCGTGTTCGAGGTCGCTGAACTTTGTCAGAGCTACGACGAACTCAGGAGGCAACGTCTGCTCACTGCACGTTCTTCCGTTCCCGATACTTCCATTGCAAGTTTATGCGCTGTGACTAACAACGGCTATCTGCTCGGCGAAATCAAGGAATTCATACGCTCCGAAGTCGCCCGCCAGCTATCCCTCCTCACCGCCGTCCCCGGACCCACGACGTCCTTGGCTCCTCCGTTGCGTCAAATGCTCCAGGAACAAGTGTCCGAAGCAATACAGTCCCCTCGTGCAACGCCACCATTGCCTGTACCTCACAGCTACGCCGAGGTTGCAGCACGGCCACCTCCATCGACTTTTAAATGCAGAGCATTTCTTTAACTCACATGTAGCGTGCGCCGTCCGTCCGCAAAAGCTCGAGCACAGGTGCGCCCTCTCCCCCACTCCTCCTCTCCCGCATCACGCTTGCAGCACATGTGCAGCGCGCGAAGCGTCGTAGTTGAGTCGCGCTCCGGCGCTGAAAGCACCGTAGCACGGTGGACCGTAGCAACAGCAGGTGCTGGCGTGATAGCGCGCCCTCTCTCCACCCCCTCTCCGGAGACTCTAACGCGTGCGCTAGGAATATAAAGCGGGTTGGCGCGGGCTCCTCTCGTCAACTCCTGCGCTCTCTTCTCTTGCGTTCGTCGGCGGTCGCAGTTGATAAGCGATGGAAGCAAGACCTTCAACTAGTACCTCGACGCAATCCAACATCAGCGCCGAAGCACCAGTTCAAGACATCGTACCATCGTCTTCGTCCACGGCGGCAGAAGACAAGGCGGCGAGGCGGCGCGCTGCCGACGCCGAACTTCGTGAACGAGAAACCGCGGCCAGGCGTCAACGTCGACAAGCGGATCCCGAGCAGCGTGCACCGAGAAGCCGCGGGCAGGCGTCAGCGTCGGGCCGCGGACCCTTCGAGTCGAGAACGACACGCGGCTGCGACAAGTCAGCGTCGGGCCGCGGACACCGGAGTACGGGAACGAGAGGCGGCGGCGAGCAAGCGTCGTCGTATGGAGGCCGCCGCCGCCGCCGCGGAGCCCGTCGCCCCGGAGGGCGCTGGCGCGGAAGCCGTCGGGCAACGTCAACGGGACTTTGGGGGTGCCGACGCGCGCTTCAAACGCGAGTTCCTGGACCGGAGCTTCGGGCACAGCTGCGACGTGTGCGACCGGCTGTGGTTCGACAACAACTTAACCACGGTCGGGAACATGCGTAACGCGGCGCATCGCACGAACGCCTTGCGGGTTCTTTGGAGCGCGTTCGTCGTCGACGCCGCCAACAACAAGCCCGACAACACCGGCGATAACGTCAGCGACGGCGTCAACGATAACCACGGGTTCAGCGGCTTCGTCGTCAACGGCGGCGGCGACAACGGCACCGGCAACAACGGCAACAACTAATATAATAATAAGAATCGCAGTGATGCCAATAAAATAATAACAACTTTACGTTACCTACTTACGATTCTCTCTTCTCTGTCAACGCAGACCACCACCACACCAACAACACCAACACCACGGAACCCCACTATGCTCTGTATTTACACGTGTCCCTCGCGCGGGGGCATGCGACGGAGCTTTTTTCAGCACCACCGTTCGCTGCAAAACCACGTCCAATCCCTTCAGTGTACACCACCAGATCGCCAGCTAGCAAGGTACCCTGGCGTACACCTAACAATCGCCCCGTGTGCTTCTTCTGTGGTATCCCTGGTCACGTGGCACGGCTCTGCGGCCGTCGCTTATGGCTTCAAGGTGGTGTCCAACCTGTCTCCTCCTATGTTTCGCCAGCTTCGTCCTTCTCACCGCCACGTGACTCGCGCTTGCCGTCTGCGCGCACCGTCATTCCTTCTGCCCGTGATCGTCGCTCGCCATCCCCTCGTCGCCGCTCACTTTCCCCCATGCGGCGGCGTCCAGCCCCATCGGAGCAGGAAAACTAGCTACCGCAGTTCAAGAGGCGAGAACTGCGTTCCAGTCGAACCACACAAGGCCTCGCTCTCTACCGACGAACGTAATCGAAGTATCTGTTGAAGGACTCGTCACACTGGCATTAGTCGACACAGGCGCCGCCGTTTCAGTAGTTACGAAAGAACTTTGCCTGCAAGCTTCGAAAAGTAATGACGCCCTTATTTGCGCTCTCATTCCGGACAACTTCCCAGTGCATTACCCCTGTTGCCGCATGTACAGCCCGCATCGTCATTCAAGGATACACGTATACAGTCGAGTTCGTCGTCCTCTCATCCTGTTCATACGACGTCATCTTGGGGTGGGACTTCCTTTCCAATCATCAGGCCGTCACTGATTGTTCTCGCGCCGAAATTCTCGCCCTGATACCTGCTCACATGACCTTGACGATCTCGGCGACAGACTGGTCGTTACAGAAGACACTACGATCCCTCCGCACTCTTCCGTGATTGCGCATGCCTGCTCTACTTTCGCCACTGAGACTACTGCCCTGTTTGTACCATCGGACATTTTTGTTCGCCGACAATATTCCCTTCCCTTCGCTGTCCTAACTGTCAGTGGTCGCTGCACGAGACTGCTCGTTTCCAACCCTAAGGCCACGCCCCTCGTCTGACGTCGTGGCGAGTGCCTTGGACGTCTTCAGTTCCGATCAGTAGGCAGGGTCAACAGAGGAATTTCAGGCCGGGGTGCTAGAGCAGCGTCACCTCCCGGAGCTGCCCCAGTCAGTTTCCCGTCGGAGAACGGCGACGGTAAGCAGGGGATGGGGAACGACGCAGCTGGGGTGAACGGGAGCGGCTACTGTGCGGTGATGGTGAGCGATTACTGGTGACTCGAGCGTTGTCAGGTGCATCTTCGAACTCGGTGGGGGGCGCAGGCGGGCGAGGATTCAGTGGCGAGCGGCGGTAGGCGGGGAAGCTTGGTCGAGAGAGGGCCGGCCAGGAACTTCGGAAGTGGCGAGAGATGTGGCCCACACGTCCACAATAGAAGCAGATGGGTCGATCATAATGTGTGCGCCATTCGGCCGGGTTGCGATAGCTCAGGTAAGGACCGCACTGGTTCCGGTGAACAGGGGCAGAGGCAACCGGTGAACTGCTCCGCCACCGGTGAACGGTTGGCAGTGCAGATGGATTGCAGACCCACATTGGAAAGTTCTTGGCGAACGACCGATTGAATGAGGGACACGAGCGGCCGGGAATCGTCAAAGCACTGCGTCACTTGTGTGGCAGGAGACGCTGCTTCAATTTCTCGCCGGACTATACGTACGACGTTCTCGGAGGGAGTGGGCTCACGCGGAAGACAAAGGTCTTCACACGTCGATGAAGCAGCAGTGTTGGGTAGACGCGTGAACTGCTGAACTATGCGGCGGCTTTTCGCTTCTTCAAAGCAGCGACATTCGTTAATGATCTCATTGACTGTTGTGATGTTCTTATACACGAGAAGGTTAAACGCGTCGTCCGATATGCCTTTTAAAACGTGATTGACCTTGTCTGCCTCTATTATGTTTACGTTAGATTCAGTGGACGTCTGTGCACGGGTCCCAAGGTCCTTCTGAGCAGCACGTTGGCGGCGATGGGCTTGCCGAACAAATCACGAAGCTTCTGTTGCATTGGTCCCAACTTCTATTCTCTTCTTCATGTTTGTCGAACCAGACCCGTGCCGTTTTTTTATTTTTTGAGGTAGTATATTACGCTGGCGTGTTATCCCACCTGTTGTGGGGCAGACCCGTTCGTAATTTACCAACCAGTCATCGATGTCAACGTTGTCAATCCCAGAAAACATGCCAGGGTCACGGGGCTCGGATAGGATGACCATCAGTGGCGTCGACGGGGCCGCGGTTGAAGACTCCCCTTCGAATAACATGGCGGCCAGGTTACTTCCGCTGCGGAGCTCCGTCTTGCGCAAGTGACAACCCCGCACCTCCACCAATAATGTTACGGGAAGGAAGAAGCGTACTGGTATTTACAGATGGGTTTTAATGGCTGCGTAGAGAAGCGAAACCCAGAATCTTCTTTGTCGTCTCCCAGGGCACCAACCATGTCCTCTTCTTTCCACATTACATACTGTGACAATATTAAGTCGTGGGTATAGTTCAGATGGTAGAGCGCTCGCTTAGCATGCGACAGGTACTGGGTTCGATACCCTGGAGCATCTTCCTGTTTTGGCAGTGTGAAAAAAAGAATTAGTAAGTAACTTGTGGAGTTTAACAGCCTTAAACATGATATTGGGTTGTGAGGAACGATTTAGTGGACGGGTACGGAAAAATTTTGACCAGCTGGTCTTCTTGCACTCCATACACAGTATGCACAAGCGTTTGTGCATTCCGCCCCATCGGAATACGGCCGCCACAGGGATAGTACCCGCGACCTGGCGCTCAACAGCGTAAAGCCCCAACCGGACCTAAGCGTTGGAAAGCGTCCGCACGCTGCGCACCGTGCCTGGGCGCGTACGGCGTCAGGCGCAGAGACTGCGTCGTGTGTCGACGCGCCTCGGGGTGTGCACCTTCCAATGCTAGTAGAGATGGGTCGCTCAGGAGGGGCCGGATCTTGTGACCGGCTCTTTTTAAAGAGCGAGTGAGCCGTGGTTCGTTAAAAGTGACCGGCGGTTCTTTTGGAGAAAGGGAGCCGGTTCTCTATCGTTCAGTGAGCCGTGCCGAACCGTTCCGTCAGAGGCGGGTCTTCTGCTGGGTGAGACTTCCGCGCCATCTATTAGCGGTGCGAGAGAGCAACTGCTCTCCCGCCCTTCCTCGTAAGAGTCGTCTTCACCGCCTCGCCTTCGGCTGTCTTTTCAAGCGCTCTTTTTGAAGAACGAGTGAGTCGTGGTTCAAGTGACCGGCGGTGCTTTCGGAGACAGGAAGCCGGTAATGTCTCCTTCAGTGAAACGTGACGAACCGTTCCTGGAGACCGCTCAGGAGCGAGCCGGATCTTTTGAGCCGCTCTTTTTAAAGAGCGAGTGAGCCGTGGTTCAATAAGTGAGCGGCGGCTCTTTCGGAGAGAGGAAGCCACTTCTCTTTCGTTCAGTGAGCCATGCTGAACCGTTCCGTCAGAGCCGGGTCTTCTGCCTGGGTTTCGAGGTTTCGTTTTCTCACCGACGACTGGTGGCCGGCATGGGCAGACTCGCGCTACTCGTACTCGCTCGCAGTGTGTGTTGTGCGCAGCAGTTCCTTTGGTTTTTTTGTGCATCCTACGGTGTGGCACCCGATGCCACCGAAAGGAGACGTAAAGAAGCTTTAATTAGGAAAGGATGGTACCGTTCGATGCCTGCTGCTGTTCGAACGATGTCTGACGACTCTCACCGATCGCACATCGTGCGCTGGTTCAATAACACTTCGAAGATGGTCTTCCGTGTCCTTAAAGACAACAGGTGAACGTACAGTTTACGTTCTGGCCTTCGTTTGTGCTAATTAGTGTAGTGACGAAAATGTCACCCATGGCATCCACTTCTGTGCATTTTCTGAGCGTGTATAATTAGCACGTCATTAAAACGAGGCCAATGATCTGTTGTGCTGTAAGAGAACTTCATTTTTTTGTCCTGGCGCGTGATGGCATGATCGCCAGTATCGCGTGTGCGCGCAAGAGAAAAAAAAACGAAAGGTACGTGCGGCAGTTTAGTGAATTTTTCGTGATTTTTGTATTGTACTTCAAGAAATGATTTCGACATTCATTTTGCATGGCGTTACAGCTCACTCATATTTTAGCGAGCGTGCGTATGTGATTAAATCTATAAGTTGGAAGATGTTCTTCTTTCTGGGTTTTTACGTGTCAAAAGCAGTTCTGGTTATCAGGCACGCCGTAGTGGAGGGCTCCAGATTATTTTTGACCCCCTGGGGTTCTTTAACGTGCACTACAACGCAAGCACACGGGCGTTTTTGCATTTCGCCTAAATCGAAATGCAGCCGCCGCGACCGGAATTCGATCCCGCGAGCTCGTGCTCAGCAGCAAAGATAATGTACAATAATTTTGTGTTCTTATATGGACCGAAGTTGATTTTAAAGTACCAAAAAAACAGACAAGCTTCTGTAATGACGATGAAGTTACATATCTTTTTCTCTGAAAAAAGTACGTTGATCGCATTTTGCCTGTTACAGTATTATAAGCATTTTATTCCCAATATCAGAAAATAGTTTTATTACAACTAAAAACTCCACACTTTTAATATATAGAAAAATATACTCCAAGCTTATCGAAAATACCAATAACACGGTTATTCAATTATGCATATATGGTTTTTTTTTTCAAAGCCAAATAACTATAGAATATGTATACCACAGGTTAAACATTTAGGATCCGGGGGAGAGGATACACATTTTTTTTGTTATATTGTTCAAGTGCCGATAGTCCACTCAAGAACGCCAGGTGTTGTCCTTTCTAATTAGGACTACAGGGCACGCCCACGGGCTTGAAGACGGCTCAACTATTCGCCGAGAAAACATCTTTTCGACTTCCGTTTGAATAACTTGTCGCTTATGCAAGGACACACGATATGGTCTCCGGTGAATCGGATGGGCATCGTCAGTGTCAATGATGTATTTCGCAATGGAAGTCTTACCTAAAGGGCGACCATCCAAGTCAAAAATGTCAGTGAATGAGGCGAGCAAACGACGTAACTGGTCGGCGTGCTGAGGCGCGAGATCAGGAGAAATCATGTTGGGGACGTCGGGTAAGGCAGTTGGTGAAGAAGGCGATGAAGCACCTTGAGACGACGTTTCAGTCGCCAAGGCCGAGAGGTGGTAGTCTTCGCAAGATGACAGCGTGACTAAGGCTATGTCTTGCGGTAGAACGTGGCTGTATGGTCCGAAGTTTAGAATAGGCAGGCACGTAGAATTGTTCGTAACATGGACGACAGTGTGAGTGTCACAGACCCCGTGAACGAGGCGGAGACGCCGGACCAAATTCCAAAGCCGACTTATCAGCTTCCGAAAATAATCCCACGAAAGCAAGGACAATTAAGAGTGGGCCCTCTGGTGCGCCAGCGAACGCCGGCTGTTGTCCAAAGACCGAGTCAGAGCCCAGAGCTGTCAAAACACAACAAAATATATTCTTCACACAAGGCAGTTACACACACACTTGCACACTTAGGCTAGACACAACACAATACAAATCAGATGGGTATTAACAAACACAAGAAAATAATTAACGACAAGCACTAAGAGTCCAACACGTAAAGTACAAAATAAATAGGAACACTAAGTGTCCAATCGTATTCACCGTGTTGGGCTTGAAGTCAGACGATCTCGGCATAACTCGGGCAAATCTCGAGGAAAGAACTTCTTCAGGAAATGCAGACGCTCGATGAACCCGTCGACTAGCTTGCCGGGGAATCCCCTTCTTCCGCAGACGCTCGGTCTTCACGTTACATCACTTCACTGGTGCGGACTGAACTCCTGAACTCCCTGAATTCCGCTTGTAATGACGAAGTTAGCACAAGCGTCGCTGTGGTCGCATGGCTGCTGAAGTGAGGAAGAGAAAGACGAACGGATCGGTGTCGCTGGTTTTGCCTCGCGCTGGCGTTTGGCTGGAACTGCTCGGGTGCTCTTTGAGCTGGACCTAACGCCAATAAACCCCATATCATTTGGTGGAGGTGCTGGGTATACTAACTATCCTACCAACTCGCCCTGGAACTCCGCAGCCGCACTCTGCCCTCCGCTACCCCCACGACCATGCCAGACGACGCCGGTGAGCGACCCACTTCGTCAACTGTGCAAGTCACCTGTGGTGCCGTTCGTGAACGAGACCCGGCTGTGTTCAGTGGCACCGCTGATACCGACGTCGACGACTGGCTTTCGTCGTACGAACGGGTGAGCAACAACAACAAATGGGACGATCGGACAAAGCTCACCAAGGTTATTTTTTATCTTGCGGGTGTCGCCCACCTCTGGTTCCGCAACCATGAAACAACCATTGCGACGTGGAATGACTTTAAGACTGCATTCGCGGAAGTATTTGGCCGTCCTGCGGTGCGAAAGCTTCGCGCTGAACAGCGCCTTCGCCACCGAGCGCAACAGCCGGGCGAGACTTTCACTAGTTACATCGAGGACGTCATAGATCTCTGCAACCGCGTGAGCCGAACGATGACTGAGGAAGATAAGATTAAAGAACTTCTCAAGGGCATTGAAGACGATGCTTTTCAGATGCTCATGGCCAAGAATCCTACCACCGTTGCAGCCGTAGTCACATATTGCCAAAGCTTCGATGAATTACGCCGGCAACGAGCGCTCGCCCGCCAAACTGTTCCTCAAGTGGCCTCCCTTTCCAGTTTGGTGACTGCTCACGGACAGGCTGATGACGGGTCTCCCCTGCCTCAGATCAAAGCCTTCATTCGTGAAGAGGTGGCGCGCCAGCTCTCGCTGCTCCCTCTCACCCAGGAGCCTGTCCAACCTTTGTCCTCGGCCGTGCAGCAGGCCATCCGCGAGCAGGTTGCAGAGGCCCTTCCACCAGTCCAACAGATTGCTGCACCAGCTCAGATTGCTGCACCTTTGACGTACGCTGAAGTCGTGTCGCGTCCTAGACCAACGACACTCCCCTACTCGGCGCCGCCACCGCGCCCAGCGCTTCTCCCTGTCCCTCAAATGCCCCCTCAGTACTTCCGGCCACAAGATCCCTGGCGCACGCGGGACAATCGGCCGATATGCTTCTCGTGCGGTATCGCGGGACATGTGGCGCGCTTTTGTCGCCGTCGCCTGCCGCGTCAGGACGTCGTCGTTGAGCCACAGGTACCTGCATCCCACCAGCATGCTGATTCGAACCCATCGCCGAACTTCTGGACCGGTCGTCAGAACTTCAGCCCCCGTCGTTCACCATCACCGCGTCGCCGTTCGATATCGCCGATGCGTCGTCGCCCGCCTTCCAACGAGGGAAACTAAATGCTGCAGCTTCGGAGGCAAGAGCTGCACGCTTGTCGAAATGCCCAAGACCTCCGCTATCGCCGCAAAACATTATAGAAATACAGGTTGAAGGAGCCGCTACATTCGCACTCATCGACACGGGCGCTGCGGTTTCCGTCATACGTGAGACTCTTTGCCGTAAGATTAGGAAGGTCACCACATCACTTTCTGGCCTTGTACTTCGTACTGCTACCACGGAGCCCATCGAACCTTCAGCCGCATGCACCGCTAGGATCGTTATTCAGGACGTAGTTTACACAATTGAGTTCCTTGTTCTGCCTTCCTGCTCCCATGATGTCATCCTGGGATGGGACTTTCTGTCGCGCCACCGTGCCGTCATTGACTGTGCCCGTGCCGAAGTTGCTCTGTCTGTCGTTAACACCACTCTGCCTCCCGCCTCTCCCGCCCTCTTAAAGATTATTGTCGCCGCCGATACTGATCTGCCACCAAGCACTTCAACACCAGTCGCTTTGTTGTGTCCATCGGCGCCCGACGCCTCGGTACTGTTCACGCCTTCATCTGTTTTTCTTCACCGCAAATCTCTACCACTTCCATTCGCCGTTCTTGACGTAGCCGCTGGTACAACAATTATGCTAGTGGCTAAACGCTAAACGATTCTCGCACGGCGGTTATATAGCTTCCACAGGCGTTCTCGAACATTCTTATCGGTGTCGTCATCTCGTAGCATGGCCAAAGCTTGCGAAGCTGCTACTCTTTTATTGCGATAGCAATTATATGGACACTTCAACCGGATTTCTGCCGTCGGCGTCGCCCTGGCCGGCCGTCGCCGTGAGGTTCCGTATAGATAAAATCTTCGCCGCGCGCCGTATGCCCCAGCGGAAGCGTGCGGGGACGCGCGCTATCACGGAGAGCGAACACACTCAATCTCCCACGCGCAAGCAAGGAAGCGGAAAGCCAGCACCGGAGGGAGCAGGGGGGGGGGGGGCACTTCTCTGCCAACAACCGCGCTCGTCGCTCGTCCGCACAGTCTCATCTCTCCCACGCGCAAGCAAGGGAGCGGGAAGCCAGCGCCGGAGGGAGCGGGGGGGGGGGGGGGGCGCACTTCTACGCTGCCAACAACCGCGCTCGTCGTTCGTTCGACCGCACCGTCTCTTATCTCCACACGGCTCTGACCTTTATGCGCCGTGCATTCGCCGCTCAGTTTCCGTTGAAGCGATAGACCGCACGTACATACGCTCGCTGCCAGCGTTTTGACATTCGTTGGCTGCAGTCATTCAGTGTGATCTATTCATGTTTGTTTGTGCGCGCTCACACCACGCTTGTTCATTCAGTTAGTAATAGTCGGGCCACATTTTCCAACGCACGCTACACATGCAATGCTGCCCAGATCGGCAGTGCAGCACTACAGGTGTGTCCTTTCGCACGCGCTGCCCACGGTAAGCGCTTCTCATCAACACCACCGTTTCACACGCGCCTTCTCGTGGTCATCGAGTCTCTCTTCATGTCGGTCTACTTACGCCGCAGCACACCTGCTTACTTAATCAGCTCATGTTTACTACAATTCATATTGCTACCAAGGCCGCTCACCTTACTTCGTATGACATTGCTGTGTTGCTATCGCATTCATTGCTTCGCCCTTAGGGCGAAACTGTGACATTTTTTCTCGTACCTTCGACCGCCGCTGTCGGAGCATTCTCGAGGGGGGGGGGGGTGATGACTCATCCTGTTTGTGTATGCTCACGCGGTAGTAATGTCTGTCGACTCGCCGGGTGAGAAGGTGTCTCGGCACGCGCGTGTGCTCTCTCTCTCTCTCTCTCCGGTTAACGTCGCTTCATCGAATCTCTTCCAGACGTTTCGGCGCCGTTGTGAGCGTTGTTGTTTGAGGCGTATGCGCTCTCCCCCTCTGTTGAAGTTGCCGCGGGGCCGGCGTGTTCTTTCGCTGGCTTGCGCGACACTCGGCGCGCGCTTGGATTACGCGCTCTTTTGTGACAGTGAGGAAGCGCAATGTTATGGGCCAGGGGGACGTCCGAAATAGGAGAGACGATGTAATCGCCGTCAGACACAGGTGGGGAGGGTGAAAGAACGACGCACGTCATAGCTAGGGGGGCAAGACGAATGTGCTCGGTAGAACACAATCTGCAGGAAGCTTCCTCAGGAGGGTCAGAAGAGCAGGGTAAATCGAGCTCAACAAGTCCCGCGGAGCAATCAATCAACGCCGAATGCGCTGATAGAAAATCGAGACCCAAAATAACGTCGTGGACACATTCCTCCAGAATAGTGAAAAGAACAGAGGTCTGACGGCCGGCGACACTGACACGAGCAGCACACATTCCTATGACGGCCGGCGTTCTGCCGTCGGCGACCCGCACAACACGGGACGCAGCAGGTGTGATGACTTTAGTCAGGCGTCGACGAAGATGGTCACTCATGACAGAGATGTGCGCGCCGGTATCAATCTAAGCCGTTACAAGGACACCATCCACACACACCTAAGTAAATTTCTATCCGTCGGTAGGGTGATCAGAGAAATTTCAGTCCGGGTCGATGTAGCAGCGTCGCTCCTCGGAGCTGCACCCATCAGTTTTCCGACGAGCGCCGGTAGATGGTCGACGGAGAACGGCGAAGAGTAGCTGGGCGAGGCAGGGGCCGTCGAGGAGAATGCGAACGACTCTGCCGTGTAGGTGGCGAGGCCTCAGCACGGTGGTAAGGCTCTCTGCGCTCTTCCGGCGGCGGGCCACTACCTGGTGAGCGATGGTCTGGTTGGAATGCAGATCGAAATGAGGGTGTCCCGGTGTTGCGGCAGTGACGAGAAATATGGGCAACACGTCGGAAGTTGAAGCAAATAGGCCTGTCATCTGGTGTTCGCCATTCCATTGGGTTACGATAGGGCCGTGAGAGGTACTGGTTCCGCGGAGCCGCGACACTAGTAGTAAAGGCGTGGGATCGGTTGATGGGGCACACGGAGGGAACACGAAGGTTCGCCAGTTCTTCGCGACCGACAGACTGGATGAGGGAAACCGTCGGTGAAAAATCGTTCGGGGCATACGTCTGGGAGTTAACCGGCGATGCGGCCTCTATCTCTCGGCGAACGATGCGCACAATGCTCTCGGACGTGGTCGACTGAGGCGCGGAATGGTCTTCGCACGATGATGTAGCGGCTGTATTGGGAAGACGGGTATACTGATGGAGGATTCGACGGCCGTTAGCGGCTTCGAAACGTCTGCATTCACTTATGATGTCGTCGATGCTGGTCTAGTTCTTGTACACGAACAGGTTAAAGGCGTCGTCAGCTACGCCCTTCAGCACATGGTTGACCTTTTCATCTTCCGGCATTCGCTCGTCCACCTTGCGGCAAAGGGCAAGAACGTCCTGAATATACCTCACGTATGACTCCGTTGACGTCGGGGCGTGAGTTCAGAGTGCCCTCTTCGCGGCTCGTTGTCACACAACTGTCCTCCCGAAAAGGTCGCAGAGCTTTTTCTTGCAGTGCTCCCAATTCGTTAGCTCCTCTTCGTGTGTCTGAAACGAGAGCCTTGCCGTGCCTTTCAAGTAGAAGATCAGATTGGCTAACATAACGGTCTGATCCTACCTCTTACTTTCGCTGACACGCTCGTATAACCGAAGCCAATCTTCGACGTTCAGGTTGTCGGTACCCGTAAACGTGCCAGGGTCGCGAGGCTGAGCCAAGATGACGGTTGGCATGGTGGGCACCGTAGTGGTCGCAGCCGCTTTCTCAGTCGGCATGGTGATAACAGCCAGGCTACGTCCACTTCTGAGCTCCGTCTCGCATGAGATATACCCCGCACCTCACTAAAATGTGACACAAGGATTAAAGTAACAGTGAAATCTATTTACAGCTGATATTACAAAAGACAGGCAGCACAGGCAAGTCCCTAACGTTGTTGTTGTTGCTGCCTCAAAACATGGCTCGTACCCACGAGGGGGATTGGCCACACTGGATAAAACAAAACATACACGCAACAACGAACAAAAGGGGTAAAGGCGAACAATCAAAATTAAGATTTTGGCAACTCCTTAACACAGATTTTCAGAGGTCCTACACATGAACTAACTGAAAAAAAATTAAAAGAAACTAACTACCAAAATAAACATAAAATAACATGTCCCACGGTCGGTACCCTAGCAGCGTAACCTTCCGGATGCTTCAATGAATTTGTGTACAGCAGTGATCATCGAATCCTGGCTTGTGCCTAATTGACAGGTGCCAAAAGACAAAATGTTTGGCGTTGTAAGTGCCAAACCCAGATTACTATTTGGAAATATCAGAAACATTCTACGGAGGGAGGAGAATCGGTGGCAAGAACGAAAAAAATGGTCAATAGTTTCCGGTTGATTACAAAACGAGCAGCGGTCAGTAATTGATAAACCAGATCTATGAAGATAACAATTTAGGTGGGGAACTCTGCAGCGGAAATTTGACAGCGTCACCTCACATTGGCGTGAAAGGCACTTGCTCGCGTTCCACCGGAAATTTTAAATGTTGAAAATCGTCTAACGTTGTTGTCTTCCGACACCAGCTCGTGCCCTTCTTCTTCCACCTTGTTCCCAGCGTTGTAACAGTATATATTAAATATTGCCATTCCGCATAACGCAATCCTTGCAACGCTCGACGTCACATCTCTTTATACTGTAGCGAAGAAGAGAGACGTTAGTGGATTCAGCGCTACTGGCTCTAAACACTAGTGGGTCGAGCGCTCTTGCTCAGCAACGGCTCTCGTGCTCGGAAGCTGCGACTGCCCTGCCCGTCGACGTTGCGCTGCTCCGAGCTCTTCCAAATAAACACCTTTAGAATTGGTGGAGTGTGCTGGGTACCCTCAGACAATCATACTGGAACTCCGGTCCCGCACCGTACATCTAACAAGCCTCAAGACGCCTCCCGGCAAACGCCTCCTCCCGTACCCACTGCGTGTCCCGGGGTGCCTCGTCATCGCGACCCTCCTATCTACACTGGAGTGGACTACACTGACGTGGACGAATGGCTCACGGCGTACGACAGGGTAAGCGCCCGTGACAAGTGGGACGAAGCGGCCAAACTGAGTCATGGTCTGGTCTACCAGCCTGTGGAGTGGCCAGCCTGTGGTATAACAACCATGAAGCAGAGTTCCAGACATGGTCCGAATTTAAGACTTCCCTCGCCGATGCATTTGATCGCCCTGCTGTTCGCAAGCTGCATGCCGAGCGGCGTTTGCGAGAATGAGCTCAACAGCCAGAAGAAACATTCGCCAGTTATATTGAAGATGTCCTGGACCTATGCAGGAAAGTCCATTCGACCATGGCGGAGTCTGATCGATTTCTAAACATCCTGTAGGGCATAGAAGACGACGCCTTTAACATGTTGATGGCCAAAAGTCCTCGCTCTGTGGCCGAAATTGTCACACTGTGCCAGAGCTATGAAGAACTCCGCAAGCAGCGGTCACTGACCCATCGATCTTTACCGCGTGACGAACACCTCACTGGTTTGGGTGCCATGTCCGACCAGACAGCTTTGCTCGCAGAAATGAAGGCGTTCGTCCGCGAGGAAGTTGCCCGGCAACTATCATTGATGGATTTTGCACAGCCGCAGCCAGTAAACGCGCCAACGCCGAGTTTTGCGCCTCCGCTTCGCCGCGTCATAGCGCAAGAACTGCACGAGGCTCTGCCTGAGCACCACCAGCGCGTTCCTGCGGCTGCGCCTCGCAGCTACGCCGAAGTCATGGCCAGGCCCCAACAGATCCCGATGACTGTACCACTCAGCTACGCGGAAGTCGTCCCCCAGCCTCAATAACACCCTCAACGGGAACCTCTCACGTACGCCGAAGTCCTCGCTATGCCCCGACAACAACCTGCCATGCAATCGTTTAACCAGCCGCCATGTCCAACGCGTCCTCCCACATGGATGGGACCTGCCGCAGCGACCTGGTGGCGTACGGCGGACAATCGGCCGATATGTTTTGCGTGCGGCTACGTAGGCCACGTCGCACGCCACTGTAGTCGCGTGCAGTCGCCTAGCGCTACACCATATGCACCAAGTCCAATAGTGGGTTCTCCGCGCTCATATTACGACGACGAACCTCGGGCTGCGTCACCACCATTCCGACGGTCCGCCAACATCCGCCGCTCACCTGCTCCAGCTCGGGATGAGGAAAACTAATCGTCGCAGTCCATGAGGCAAGGGCTGCGACGCCGTCGAAACGCGAAAGTCCTCAACGTAGCCCGACCAATGTGATAGACGTGTAGTTGACGGTGTGCGCACATATGCCCTCGTAAATAACGGAGCCGCTGTATGAGTTATGGACGCAAAGCTTTGTAGATTCCTTCGAAAGGTCACGACGGCCCTTGCAGGATTTTCCCTCCGCACAGCAGGCGCACAGCGTATTCACCCGCTAGCGGCGTGCACCGCTCGTGTTCTCATCGAGGACGTTGTATACGCGATCGAATATATTGTGATCGCTTCTTGCTCCCACGAAGTTATCCTGGGGTGGGACTTTCTCGCCCGCCACAATGCTGTTATTCATTGCGCACGGGCCGAACTAGAACTGTCGCCGGTCTCAGATATGACGCCTGCCGATAATACTTCTTTTGCGAACAAACTGCTCGTCAGGCAAGACACCAGCGTTCATCCCAACTCGTCAGTGATTCTCTCAATGCATTGCAGCAGCCTCTCCGACGCCGTCGCACTACTTTCTCCGTCTGGCCGATTTTATACTCGAAAAGGTCTGCTGCTACCGTTTGCAACTGTGAACGTCGAACAGGGCTCCACAGCTATTTTCGTCTGTAACCCCTTCTCATACCCTGTGATGCTGCTTCAAGGTGAATGTCTTGGCCATGTGGAGGTGATCGACGACGTACAAATTACGGATGTTCCCGAAACCACGTCCTGCGCCACTTACAACAAGCTCGGTTCTCCCTCTTTACGTTCAAACCTTTGCCCACAGATGTGTTCGATTCATCTATTCAACCCAGCTCAGCGTTCTCAGCTTCCGCTCATATTAGAATAATTTCGTTGTTCTTTTGATGTCGGGCAACGTTCCCTGGGCGGGACGTCTGCTGTCGCGCACCATATTGACACTGGCTCCCAACCGCCATTGCGGCAACGCCCATATCGCGTCTGCTACAGAATGTTGTGTGAGCAAGTGGACTATATGCTTCGCCGTGAGGTGATCCGGACCTCGAACAGTCCATGGCTCTCTCCTGTCGTCCTTAATACGAAAAAAGACGGCTCGGTACGGTTCTGTGTACACTATGGGCGCCTGAACAAGATCACTCGCAAAGATGTATACCCGCTGCCGCGAATCGATGACGCTATCGATACCCTACAAGGAGCAGCATTCTTTTCATCTCTAGATTTACGCTCCGGATATTGGCAAGTACCCATGGCTGACGTCGATAGGCCGAAGACAGCGTTTGTCACACCTGACGGCTTATACGAATTTAACGTCATGCCGTTTGGAATTTATAATGCGCCAGCTACTTTTGAACGCATGATGAACACAGTTCTGCGCGGTTTGAAGTGGCACACGTGCTTATGTTATCTCGACGACATTGTTGTTTTTGCCTCTGACTTCACTACGCACCTTCAACGTTTACGGCGTGTTTTGACATGATTAGCAAACGCTGGCCTCCAACTGAACCTAAAGAAGTGCCGATTTGCAGCGCGGCTGCTCACGATACTAGGTTACGTCGTCTCGAAGGATGGCATCCTCCCCGATGCACCCAAACTTCGTGCCGTCGTCGAATTCCCTAAACCGACGTCCGTCAAAGAACTGCGCAGTTTCGTAGGCTTACGTTCCTACTTCAGGCGCTTTATTCGCAATTTCGCCGCCGTCACATCGCCCCTGACGAAGCTCCTTGGAAGCAACGGACCCCTCCGTTCGTGGCCGTCCGAGTGCGACGAGGTGTTCACTAAGCTCCGTCATTTGCTGACGCCTCCTCCCATTTTGCGCCACTACGACCCAACGGCACCTAATGAGGTACACACAGATGCCAGCGGTTTTGGCCTCGGCGCTGTCCTAGCGCAGCGCAAAGAAAGGTTTCCTGAATATGTTGTGGCATATATGCAAGCCGTACGCTTACTAAAGCCGAGACGAATTACAGCGTCACGGAAAAAGAATGTCTGGCGATCATCTGGGTGCTTACTAAGTTCCGGCCCTATTTGTATGGTCGCCCATTTGATGTCGTCACGGACCAAAATGCACTATGCTGGCTGTCGTCATTGAAGGATCCCTCAGGCCGTCTTGCCCGCTGGGCGCTTCGCTTGCAGGAAAACGATATCCGCGTAGTGTACCGCAATGGACGCCAGCACGCTGACGCTCTCTCACTTTCTCCCTTGCCTGACGACAATGCCTGCTGCTCACTATCCCAGCTTGACGTTTCTTCTGTCGACATTGGGACCATCGCTTCCGAGTAGCGCAAAGACTCCTGGATTGCCTACATCATAGACTTCCTTGCTGACCCGTCATCGCCGCCAACCACTCGAGCGTTGCGCGGTCAAGCTCGCCGTTTCGCCATTCGCGACGACCTGCTTCACCGACGCAATTACACCTCTGACTGCCGCCAGTGGTTATTAGTAGTACCTCGAAGCCTGCGTTCTGAAATCTGCGCATCGTTCCACTGTGATCCACAGTGCGCACACTCGGGACTTTTTAAAACCTACCAGCGCCTCCGACAATGCTACTACTGGCGAGGAATGTACAACTACGTTCAAAAGTTCGTTCGCTCATGCCCCGACTGCCAGCGCCGAAAATCCCAGCTCTCGCCAGCTGGTCTGCAGCCTCTACCCTGCCCCACCCGGCCGTTCGGGCGCGTTGGCATCGATTTGTATGGGCCACTTCCCTTGACGTCGGCTCGTAACCGCTGGGCCATTGTGGCAGTAGATCACCTTACACGATACGCCGAAACCGCCGCTCACCCAGCAGCTACAGCGTGCGATGTTGCTGCATTCCTGCTTCGCCGATTCATCCTGCGGCATGGTCCACCTCAAGAAATGCTCAGCCATCGCGGACGCGTCTTTCTGTCGGAAATAGTTGAAGCGATTCTCAAGGAGTGCCACGTTGTTCATCGTACGACTACGGCGAACCACCCTCAAACGAATGGCCTCACAGAACGCTTCAACCGTACACTCGGCGACATGCTTTCAATGTATGTCACCTCCGACCACACGAACTGGGACGCCATTCTGGCCTTGACCTACGCGTAAATACTGCTACGCAGAGCACCACTGGATTTTCGCCCCATTTCTTACTGTATGGTTGACACGCTTCGCACACCATCGACACCATTCTACCGTACCGGCCGGATGCATCCGAGTGTGTGCCTATTTCTGCCATGGTCAGGCATGCAGAAGAGTGCCGCGACCTAGCACAGGCCTTTACTTCCGATAATCAAGAGCGCCAGAGGAGCAGTCGCGTTGACGCCACTTCCGCGGTAACCTTCGATCCGAGAGCGCTCGTGTGGCTCTCAGCCCCTTTCACTGCCCATGGCCTCTCATCAAAACAGGTCCCGAAGTATGAAGGCCCTTATCGTGTTCTCGAACGCGCATCCCCTGTGAACTACGTAATCGAACCAGTTGAGCCATCTTCAGACATGCGCCGCCGTGTACGAGATATTGTCCATGTCGACCGTCTAAAGGCCAACCTCCATGGAGCGAAAAGGCGACGAACTTTCGGCGGCGCCCGCTCGGCGACGGCCGCCCGCCGCCCGACGTCAGAAAAATAACTGTTCGCCGCCGATCCACTCTCTCCAGATATTCGCCCCCCAGCGAACCGCCGCCGCCGGAAGTCGTTGCGCGGGGCGGGAGCGTGGACCAATCGGACCACAGCGCAGAGGTTGACTTCCGTCAGTCGCCCGTCGGCGGGAGTTTCGGTTGTTGACGCTTGGCTACTGTTCGGCTATTTCCTACCTTCCGTTTCAAACGCTTGTTTTCCAGCGCTGTTTCACCTCCTTGTTGGTTTTGTTGTTCTGCCTCAATGTTCTAGTTATTAATATGTGGTCACTGCTTATTTTGTGTAGTCTATGTAAATAGAGGCTTCGCTTCCCGATGATGCTCTGCCCATGCATACCCGCAACATGCATACCCGCAACCTTGCGTACCGCCGTGTTTCGGAAAGACGTTTGATTGAAGTTTGCAGGGCGTAGTTCACTGGCACATCCGAGAAAAAACGCTAGCTGAAGCATCGCGTAGGTGTGGCATATGGGCGTCTCGCTACTTTAAAGACAAAAGAGCCTTCTCGCAAGCCACGGACGTAAAACATGGCTACTGTAACATGGCGGAGAGCCCCACTGCCCGCTTCGAATTGAATTTGGCGTGGCTTTTGTAGAATTCGTTTCGTTCTTAGCCAATAACTGCGTAAACGGCTTTCGCTTAGTCTCAGGCCGCTTCGACGACAGTATATTACGGATAACCTTGCGGAGTTTTCGAGATCGCTTCTCGTTTCAAACGAAACGAAGCCTAACGATGGAAACCTTCGATATGTCAGCGTCACATCGGTGAAATCGAGAGATACGCGTGACGATGGCATATGACCTTTGAGATCGGAAGATCTCGCAGGTCAACTAAAACTGTAATAAACATGCGCTGCTTAGCGTACGCTGTACTATAGCGTATAGCGTACGCTATACTAAAACTGTCTAATAACTTTCCGTGTTTCCTCGACAGCAGGGCAGGCTCGAAGGCGGAAGCTGACGGGAGAAAAACTCAGCGCGGAAAGAGCTGTAAACAAACGCAGGGTGACAGACGACAGACGAGGGATAAGTTTTAGCGAAATACCGACGTGCCGCGTATTCACACACGACACACAAAAGTTAGTCTAAATAGATTCCGGCTAACAGCGAACACTTACTGTACGCACTTGTTCAGGTGAGGTGCCTTATTTTACGTGTAAAAACATTGATTTAGGCGCTGTTTTGCCTTCTGTTTTCATTTGCCAACGTCGCTTTCGTAGCCTATCTCGTCTGGCCGCAATGATTCCTCGCGGGCTGCGTCGACCGCATGGTTGGCGGCGTTCGCCGGTTCTTGGTTGCATGGAGTGTGGTGTGACGAATTGGTGACGGCGCTTCGCGCTGGATTTTTCGTCACGTGAAATTCGTAGCGAAAGTTCGCTGCATGGAGGTTGGCCTTAAAGCGTTACTTCGACCCGCTCATCGTGACGAGCTGTTAGGTCGCCGGACGGCTCCCTTATCGCTCCCGGGAGTGATTGTAGCGAAGAAGAGAGACGCTAGTGGATGCAGCGCTACTGGCTCTAAACGCTATAGTGGGTCGAGCGCTCTCCCTCAGCAGCGGCTCTCGTGCTGGGAAGCCGTGACTGCCCTGCCCGTCGACGTTGCGCTGCTCCGAGCTCTTCCAAATAAACACCTTTAAAATACTAACGTACCGCATGACGATGGAATTGCAGGAGTCCTTAAGACTTATGAAGATTCTCGTTTCGAGAAACCTGTTGATAAGGAAACCCTTGGATAGCTGTTAAAGCTTATTCTTGAGCTCAATAACTTTGAATTTAATAGTTGTCATTATGTTCAGATCAGTGGCACGTCAATGGGAACTCGAATAGGCCCAAATTACGCTAATATCTTCATGGGTGTTCTGGAAAATGATTTTCTGTCCAAAACTAACCTTCATCCTTTCTTTTGTGTGTGTTTTATTAAGGATATCTTCTTGATTTGGACACATGGGGAAGCTGGCTTGTTAAAGTTCATAGAAGGGTTTAATCACTTTCACCCTTCAATCAAATTTTCGCACAACACTCATCTCGTTACGCTATCGTCACAGTCGTCACAGTTACGCTATCGCAAGGTAAACTGCTGACGGAACTTTATCGCAAACATACTGATAGAAACCAGCTTCTACATTTCCAGAGCAGCCATGTACGACATTGAAAAACCGGTATCCCCTACAGTCAGGCTCACCGTTTCAAGCGATTGTGTTCCGATCGCAAAGATTTTATTTCCAATTGCGAACAACCTAAATGTGCACTCGTTAAACGGCAGAATCCATCAAACTTAATTCACGACGCCATATGCCGAGCTGACCAATTAAGTAGAGCCGATGTTCTTAGCAGTAACCGATTACCCGAAAGACGTACGAATACCAATCTTGTGCTAACATTCTCGGCGTCAGCGCCAAAAGCTTCTTCTATATTGAAACGCCACCACAATATCCTTGCCCAAAGTGAACATCTTTCCGATATCTCTCCCAAATCGCCTCGCGTCGTGTACCGACCGTGTAAGAACCTCCGCGATATGTTAACATCCTCAAAATTAAATGAGCACAATAAAACATTGGGCTACGCCCCACGCAACAAACCACGTTGCAAGGTGTGTGTGCATAAGCAAACCACCCAGAAAGCGAATGTCATGTTTCCTGACTTTACCCAAAAGTTTCGCGGATCCTTTAATTGCGATACCTCCAATGCTATATACATGCTTGAGTGCACCGTTTGCAGAAAACAGTATATTGGCCAACCAGAATAATGATGTGTGGTGTTTTATGGCGCAAGGGCCAGTTATGGCCAAAGAGCGCCATGCCAGTGTTTCTGAGTGTGCAGTGGAGCGATGAATTCTGAGAAGTAGATGAAGCGTGGCTGTAAAGGGGTCTAAAAATAATCGCTGTAAAGTGCGTAAAATATACATGTACTAAAACCATGGCAATCACTCATGAGGTGTACTGTGAAATGAAGAATGCGTTGAGAAAGAATGACACGATATTTCAAATATTTAAGATGCAGTAATTGGCAAGAAGCACAACTACCTAAACAGAGCCCTTGAACCACAAGGGCCTGGAGGCATGTGCTACAAAGAGCTACTATCACAGCGGCATCCTCTGCAGAGAGGATGTGCTACGACCTTAATGGGCTAATAACATACAGGACCACATCGTTCAAAAAATCGACGACTGCTTTGGCGTTAAAAAGTGGTTCTTCACCAAGAAACATGATGGGATGAACAGGCAGATGATACCGGTACGCTTGAGGAAAATATTTCCTTCTCTCTGTTTCAGCTTCCTGACACTCCACGAGGACATGGAGGACGGTCAGCCTCTCACCACATCTACCACAGGTTGGTGGTTCATCACCAGTAAGCAAAAAATTGTGGGTGCCATATGTATGTCCTATTCTTAGACGACAGAACAGGACATCAGTTCGTCGTGTTTTTGTTACGGGGGGGCCAGAAACCTAACTGTGGTTTTATCAAGTGAAGCTTATTATTTCTTTCCGCATCCCACAAGCGTTGCCAGTAGCTGCGCAGTTTATTTCGCAGGAAAGGTTTCAAATCTGTTGCAGGAACAGCAGCTGTAAGGAGATGTAATGCCTGAGATGTAACTGATGTGGCCATTTGGTCTGCTCGAACATTACCCTCAATGCCTCTATGGCCCGGCACCCAGCATATAATGACATGCTGGTTAGATATATACGCTTTACACAGAATGGAATAGAGCTCATTAAGTACAGGGTTTTTGTGTTTACAGAGTGATTGCAATGCTTTCGCAACACTTTACGAGTCTGTAAATATGATAGTCGTTTTAAGTTTTGATTTCATTATATACTTTACAGCGGATAATAATGCATAGGCCTCAGCCGTAAAGATACTCGTTTCCGGGTGGAGTACACCGGATTCCGAAAAGGATGGGCCGACAGCTGCATAAGATACCCCGGCATGTGACTTGGAAGCATCTGTATAAAACTCTGTACACGAGTATTTAGATTGGAGTTCTAAGAAATGCATTCTAATGTGTGCCTCTGGTGCGTGTTTAGTGACCTCTACGAACGATGTGTCACACTCTATGAGTTGCCAGTGCCACGGCGGCAACAGTTTCACTGGAGCCATAGGACATTGTTCAAGCAGCGGAAAACCCATTTCCTCACTAAGATTCCTCACACGCAAAGAGAACGGCTTTCTCGCTGCAGGTCGATTATGGAAGAGTGTGGCAGCGGTCACGTCATTTATAGTTGAATAACAAGGATGTTCAATGTTTGCTTGTACTTTCAGAAAATACGTGAAACTGTTGTATGACCGCTGCAGATGAAGCGACCACTGATTCGACTCTACGTACAGGCTTTGGATTGGACTTGTCCTGAAAGCACCGGTCGCGAGACGGATACCCAGGTGGTGGACGGGGTCTAGGATTTTTAATGCATTTGGTGTTGCTGAATTATAAATTATAGACCCGTAATCAAGGCGTGAGAGGATAAGACATTTATACAAGTTAAGCAAACACTTTCGATCACTACCCCAAGTTGTACGCGAGAGAAGCTTTAAAAGGTTCATTGTCTTCAGGCATTTTCCCTCAGATACTTAAGGTAAGGAATAAACGAAAGTTTAAAATCTAAAATCAATCCTAAATACTTGTGCTCGCTGCTCACAGAGAGCGCATCTCCTTTGATTGCAATGCTTGGAACTGGCGTTACGCCTCTCTTGTTAGTAAAGAGTACGCAAGTGCTCTTCTGGGCATTTACTTTAAAACCATTTTCATCTGCCCATTTGGACAATTTGTTTATTACAAGCTGCACTTGTCTTTCGCCGATGGCAATATTGCATGACTTGAAGGCTATTTGCACATCGTCGACATAAACGGAATAAAACATTGTTCGTGGAATGACTATATGCAGGCAGTTCATTTTTACAATAAATAGTGTGCAGCTAAGCACGCCCCCTTGCGGTACACCGGTCTCTTGGGTGAAGGCCCTAGACAGGGCGTTACCCACTCTTACACGGAATGTACGATTAGAGAGATAACTTTCGATAGTGTTCAACATGTTGCCACGGACACCCATCGCCGAAAGATCTCGGAGGATTCCGTAGCGCCATGTCGTATCGTAAGCCTTTTCTAGGTCCAGAAATACTGAGAGACAAAACTGCTTATGTATAAAGGCATCTCTAATATAAGACTCAATACGAACAAGGTGGTCTGTTGTGGACATACCTTCCCTGAAACCACATTGGAAGGGGTCTAAGATTTTGCCACTTTCAAGCACACAAATCAAGCGCCGGTTTATCAAATTATTCAAATAACTTGTAAATACAGCTTGTCAATGCTATTGGTCTATAACTAATGGCTAAGGATGGGTCCTTGCCTTGTTTATGTACAGGGATGATGACACTTTCCTTCCACGAAGTTGGAATGTAACCCGCTGCGTACATGGCATTGAAAAGACTTAATAGTGTTTTTAGGGTTTCAGGGTGCAGGTGCTTAAGCATTTCGTACATGATACGATCGCCACCTGGTGCGGATTTATTGCAACAGTTTAGAGATGCCTTAAGTTCAGGGAGAGAAAATGGTCGATTGTATGTATCATTTTGCGTACATTTACGTTCGAGGGGCTGTCGCTCTGC
This sequence comes from Dermacentor silvarum, assembly GCF_013339745.2. Lineage (NCBI taxonomy): Eukaryota > Metazoa > Arthropoda > Arachnida > Ixodida > Ixodidae > Dermacentor > Dermacentor silvarum. Next base: position 260,654,397 of record NC_051155.1, read on the forward strand.
GCGTTCTTTGAACTTCAAGAAGTGTTCTGTGTAGTGTGATGCACTGGAGATGCGTTCAAAATGTTCACCCAGGAAGTCAGCCTGATCTTCCAGGCTATCACCTTCTGTGTTTACCAAGGGGAGTGATTTTGTGTGACGTCCTTTTAATGTGTTTACTCTGTTCCACACTTTTCTCTCGTCTGTATAGGAATTTATACTGCAAAGATAGTGCTCCCAACTATCTCTCTTAGCACGTCGACGTGTTCTTCTGCCTTGGGATTTTGTCTGTTTGAAATTTAGGAGGTTTTCGGCAGTTGGAGAGTCGCTAAGCAATCTCCAAGCCTTGTTTTGTTATTTCCGCGCCTTTCTACAATCGTCGTTCCACCATGGGATGCGACGCTTTTTGGCTAGCCCGTTAGTTTGCTGGATGGATTTTGTGGGAGCCTCTATTTTGAAGCCTGTAAAGTAGGCCACAGCATCGTCTATGTTGAAACCTGCAATGTCACCCTGAGCTAAATATGTTATTTCTGTGAAGAGAACCCAGTTTGCTGATTCAATTTTCCATCGGGGAACATGTGGAGAGCATTCAGTCTGTTTTGTTAAATTTATGACTATTGGGAAGTGGTCACTTCCGTAAGGGTTCTTAATAATGTTCCAATCAAGGTAAGGTATTAGTGTACTGGATACTATGCTCAAGTCTATTGAGGAGTAGGTTTTGTGCGCAACGCTATAATACGTCGGCTCCTTCTTATTGAGTAAACATGCATCCGAGGAAAAAAGAAAATTTTCTATTAAACGCCCTCTTCCATCACAACGGCTGTCTCCCCACAAAGTGTTATGCGCGTTTAAATCCCCGACAACTATGTATGGCTCCGGAAGTTCATCAATGTAGTTTTGAAATTCGGTTTTCTGGAGTTTATAATTCGGCGGGATGTATATAGAGCTAATAGTAATTAGTTTATTAAACAACACCGCGCGAACAGCAACTGCCTCTAGGGGCGTACGGAGTTTTAGTTCTCGGCAGGCAACAACTCTGTCCACTGCGATAGCCACACCACCGGATGACACGGCCGTGTCATCGCGGTCTTTACGATAAATAGCATATTTTCGGAGGAAGTTTGTTTGCGTGTGTTTCAGGTGTGTCTCTTGTACACACAGCAGCTTCGGGTTAAATTGATGTAATAGTTCTTTGACGTCATCGAGGTTGTGAATAAGTCCTCTAACATTCCATTGTAGTATTTGTGTTTCCATAATGAAGAAAGTGTTTGTGCTGTGTGTTCAGAAGATGAAGACTAGCTCACGGTGCCCTTTCCAGGCGCCGTGACGCGAGGTTTCTCTTTTCTGGAGCGGTCAAGAGATTCCCGCCACTCCTTAGGCGCTGGCGGCGCCGTCTGACCGGTTGTTGTGTCCATCGCCTCTTGCGAGGCGCTGGACACGCGCTCTTGCGAGCGGTTGACTTGACGTGAAGGCCTCGTCTCGAGGGACGAGGCCCTTGAGGCGACCAGCCCGGAGGTCGATGGCCCCTTCTTCTGGGGCGGCGGAGCAGCGTTGGCCGCAGCCACCGAGGGGGTGGATGGCGTCACTGCCGGCTCACCTTGTGTGGGCCGGACAGCTGCCGGATTCCGCTGTGGCGCTGCCCCCTGACGCGCCACCTCGGCAAAACTGACTTTAGGCAGGTATAAAACCCGCCTGCGAGCCTCTTTGAAAGTTATATTTTCCTTTACTTTGACTGTGATGACTTCTTTTCTTTCTTCCAAGACGGGCATGACCGCGAGTATGCGGCATGCTCGCCATCACAGTTGACGCAGTGTGGTGTGTTTTCGCACGTTTCAGAGGCATGGTCATCGGAACTACATTTAGCACATGTCTGTCGGCCTCGGCAGTTCTGGGAACTGTGGCCGAAACGCTGGCACTTGAAGCAACGAAGTGGATTTGGAATATAGGGTCTGACCCGTAGCTTTACATAGCCCGCCTCGATTGTCTCGGGCAGGATACTTGATCCAAAAGTAAGTACTAGATGCTTGGTTTTGATCTCCTTGCCGTCCCGCCTTAGCATAATTCGTTTAACATTGATCACGTTTTGCTCGCTCCAGCCTTCCAACAGTTCAGCTTCTGCCAGCTGCATCAGGTCATCGTCGGAGACAACGCCACGACTGGTGTTCATAGTTCGGTGCGGGGATATTGTCACCGGGATTTCCCCGAATGACACTAGGTTTGGAAGCTTTTCGTGCTGTTTCGTATCGCGGAGTTCCAAAAGGAGGTCTCCACTAGCCATTTTTGATGCCTTGTAGCCTGCCCCAAGAGTTTATTTGACTTTGACACGAGGAAGGGTGAACTCATTCTCATCGTCTTTTCAGAGTTATCAGAATGAATAACATGGAATCGGGGGAAATTTTGCAATTTGTTACCAAGGAATTGAAAGATATCTTCGGTGCGCCCTCGTTTATGAGGGCGATCAGGGAGTCGGGGAAATGACGAAAGAGCCATAAAGGGAACTATAATTTCGGTAGCTATGCCAGCCACCCACCACCGAGCCCAACATGGGGACGCTACGAAACCCGAAGGCAACGAAGACGCCAGCTGTACATAGCCACTATAACCTAATATAATAGACCCAAGGCTGGATAAACTACACCAGGTTAACCCTTGCTGCCTGGAAAATTAGAAGTAAAACGAAGTGAAGAGAAGACAGGAGAGATGGAAAGTGAGAGAGAAAGACGAAGGTTGGAGGGAGAGAAAGACAGGAAAATGCAACTACCGATTTGCCCCGGGTGGGTCAGTCCGGGGGTGGCGTTTACGTGAAGCCGAGGCCAAAGAGGTGTGTTGCCTCCGCCGAGGGGCCGTAAAGGTCCAAGCACTCGGCATCGGCTCAACCCCCAGGATCCCCTTTTCCCCGGACACGGCTAAGCCACGTACGTTTAAACGCGGGAGGGGCCAACCCTCATGTGCTCGGGTCCGTGGTGTCGCAACACACCAAACGCCTGCTGACGCAGACGCCCCTGCGGGGTTGGCCAACCAGAAACCTCGTTCCGAATACCCTTTAATAACCACAGATCGCATGCTAATACGCTTCCTAACCTAGCATTATCAAGACATATTTGCTTATCAGGGCATTCTTTCGAAAAACTCAGGGCCACTATACTTGAATTAGGTTTTCATTCCCATCACGCTCGCGAAGTCCGCGAGTCTTACCTTATCTATAAGTTTAACACCCTGTCATCTGGCATTAACGAAACACAGGCACACTAACTAGCGTTCCTACTAAACATCCTTGACTTTAGCTGTGACTGCCGATGTCTGCCATTAAACGCAGCTGTCTTTAAAAACCCTCTTTCCTTTTACGCAGTCACTTTAATTATGTCACTAATGCCTGTATTCTCCACGCGACACGAAATTAACAGCACACGACAATAAAAGCGCGCATCATTCAGCCTGCTCAGCTATGGCGGTTACTGAGCAGGGCGTATCACCTGCATTGTACTGTCGCATGGTGCTTTATTATCGCCACAGGTTTTTTTGTGTGCTTTTGCATTGTAATGTTTAGTAAACTAACGATTCACTTCTTTACTATATGACACGTGTGAACCACATTTGCTTGTTTTGTTATTGATATCCAGTGGTTTGCATTGCAATGATCTCTGTGCTGTGTGCCATGTGGGTACTATGCTGCCACCCCGGCTTATATTACATGATTATTTCCAGCCGGAACGTGTCTGCATATAGTGTAGTTGTGAAGTGTATCTTTTTTTTATTGTCACGTGCGATTTGAGTGTGCTGTCGCTAGTACGGAAAGAATGCGAAATTTCCTATCACTTACCGTATGATCAGTTTCGCCGTTGTTATCGCTATTTTTACGTTGTAATGTCATTGTCATTATTGTGCACAACACTATCTTATGTATAGCCTGTATATAAGGAAACACGATGGCATGTACTTGTTGCATTGACGAAGGCTGGTCCACTAGCCGAAACGTTTGCAATATAAACTGTGCAGATACAACGTACGTCGTCCTCTGTTTTCTTCATTATATATAATTGATCTGCTGAATGATGCTGACTTTGAAGAGGTGGCTCTATCAACTACTACTCTTGAAGTTCCAAGTTACTCCCATTGCAGGTGGACAGACTCCGACGTTGCTGCCCTTGCGATGGCAGAGGCTCGACTGGTGGCAAGCCGCACCATGAACGAGGACAGTTCAGGCTATCTCACAAATCAGACACACTGCATGTTATAGAGATGCTCTTCATCTGGCAAAACGAAGCGTTTTAAACCCTCCTCCGCTACGCCCATTTGAAGATTTGGGTGAACTCCCTCCGATAGTTCTTGATTCGACTCAAATCCGTCTATCACTACAAGAAGTGGGTATCTAGGATGAAGGACTGGTGTCTGCATTAAGCGTCAGTCCAATTTCCATGAAGGACATCAATCATCTTCTTGATCTCTACAAGGTGAAGAGAACGCCTCCAAGGCCACGTCCAATGAGGGCGCCGATTATTTGTTCATACATGTCGCAAAAACAACGCCGTTAGGCACTTTACATTGAACACCAGCGCTTTTACAACCTAGGGCCTGCAGCTCTGGGAGATTCACTTCTACTGGGCGGTTCTCCAACTGGGTGTGCTTTGCATGAATTGGGCAAGGAGTTCAACCCAATATCCGGGGCGGAATGAGCAGCCGTTAATGGTGGTCTGCATTGTGATGCGAACACAGAGCTGTCTGAATGTCTCTTCGTTTCAGCGGAAGTGGATCACGCACTCCGTTCATTTCCTAACAAGTCGGCAGCAGGGCCACCTGAGGTTAACGTATCCGAGTTAAAGAAAATTCCGTCAGAGATACTTGTACACATTTTTAACAATTGGTTTTCCTTCGGTTCGTTACCTATTGAGATGAAGTTGGCATGTACGGTTTTTATACCTAAATGTTCTAACCCGAATTGCCCGGGTGACTTTAGGCCCATAACAGTTTCACCTGTCCTCTATCGAGTTTATGCAAAAATAGTTGCTGTTCCGTCTTTCCGAAAATACTCAATTCCACAAATACCAAGCTGGTTTCTAAGCATACAAATGCACTTCTTCTAACATCCTCATTCTCCAGGCTTTAATGAGGAAACTTAAGAAAAAGCAGCGAGCATTGTTTGCACTCAGCCTCGATGTGCGCAAGGCATTCGACTCCGTATCTCATGAAGCATTGTTCTTGGCCTTAGCTGAAAGAGGTGTCCCTGAAAGCCTCAGATTCATTCTTCGGGAGATGTATCGGCCATGTGCCACTACCTACTGGTGAAATGGCATAACGGATGAACAGAGAGTGCCTGTCAAAAGAGGAATTAAACAGGGAGATCCGGCCCTTATCTCCTTTTCTTTTCAGCTGTGTCTTGGACCCTCTCTTGGAGAGGCTCAACAAATCAAAACTTGGTGTGGATCTTGGGGGTGCAAACATGTCCGCAATGGCCTTTGCAGATGACTTGGTTTTGGTCTCCGACACTTACGAGGGTCTTCGTTCACTAGTAGTCCAAACTGAAAACTACCTTTCCAACATTGGTTTATTTATTTATCAATCCGCAAAAATATCAGTATTTTGGGTGACGACCGAATCACCGCACTAAAGGTTTTGATTATTCTGTTGATCCAATTCAAGTATCCGGAATGGACGCCCAGCCACTTCTAAAAGACCAACCCATGAAATACTTTGGATTGTACTTCTTTGTAAATAACGCTCTGCTGTAGAATCTGAGAAAGCTAACAAACTGCTTGAACTCATTGGGAAAGCCAGCTTAAAACATTTCCAAAAACTTCACTGTTGGAGACAACTTGTTCAACCAGCTTACCTTTATGGTGTCGTCAAGTCCCGCCGGGAAAACTAACTACAGCTGTTCTAGTCGAAGTCATGCGCGGTGGAGTGCGCGAAGGTGAAGTGGTCGCAGAAAGTATCTTAGCGCATTTACTGACGCAAGGTGTTTGTGCGGCCAGAAGTGTGCTACCGCTTCGTGATAGCCGATCTAAGTTGCTAGTCACCAACTTTAGTAACGAGCATCGACACCTCTTCCGCGGTACTTCGATAGCGTTTGCCGAAGAAATAGAACACGTTACTGAATGTTTTGCCCCTGAACCAGTGAGGATGGCTGACAAGTCACTGGGCAACGTCGACATTGATTCAGAGTTATCTAAATATAAACAGGTAGCACTGCACGAGCTCTTGCTTGAATTCAGGGCATGCTTCGGAAGCTCGTCTAAGGTACGCCAGACTTCAGTTACAAGGCACAGGATCATCACATGCGACGACGCACGCCCGATACGCCAGCAGCCCTACCGCGTGACGGCAAAGGAACGCGAAGCGATTCGTATGCAAGTACAAGCGATGCTTGAAGACGGTGTGATCGAACCTTCCAACAGCTCATGGTCGTCTCCGGTCGTTCTTGTCAAAAAGAAAGACGGAACGCTACGCTTTTGCGCCGACTACCAGAAGATCAACAACGTGACTAAAAAGGACGTGTACCCACTGTCACGTATCGACGACTCGTTAGATAGACTGCGGCGTGCCCAGCATTTTCCGTCACTCGATTTGAAAAGTGGATACTGGCAGATTGAGGTAGACGAACGAGACCGCGAGAAAACTGCCTTTGTTACTCCCGACGGCCTTTACGAATTTCGAGTGCTCCCTTTCGGTTTGTGTTCAGCCCCAGCAACCTTCCAGCGAATGATGGATACCGTTCTCGCTGGATTGAAGTGGTAGACTTGCCGTGTGTATCTTGACGACGTAGTTGTATTTTCTGAAACACTTGAGGAACATCTTCATCGCCTGCGGCATGTGCTAGAAGCGCTCCGATTGGCTGATCTCATGCTTAAACCAGAAAAGTGCCACTTCGGTTATGAAGAGCTCAAGTTTCTCGGACACGTCGTAAGCGCTAAAGGAGTTCGACCCGATCCCGACAAGCTTGCCGCTGTAGCAGCTTTTCCTCCTCCTGCCGAAAAGAAGGCCGTCCGACGCTTCCTGGGCTTGTGCGCGTATTATCGCTGCTTCATTGACAACTTCTCGAAGATTGCGGAACCCCTCACTCGCCTTACCAGGGATGACACGCCATTTGCCTGGACGAATGAGCAACAGGCCGCCTTCGCTGAACTACGACAACGCATGCAGTCAGCACCCGTCCAGGCACATTTCGACGAAGAGGCTGACACCGAGGTACATATTGACGCCAGTAAAATCGGCCTTGGCGCAGTACTCGTCCAACGTCAAGACGGCATTGAAAGAATAAAAGCTTATCCTAGCCGCTGGCTGTGCCGTGCCAAGGCGAACTACTACAGAAAAAGTGTCTCGCGGTCCTCCGGGTGATCACGAAGTTTCGCGCTTATCTCTACGGCCGTCCTTTCAAAGTGGTGACAGACCACCATGCTCCATGTTGGTTGGCGAACATACGTGATCCTTCAGCACGACTGGCACGGTGGAGGCACCACTCCTGAAGCCCGCGGGGTTATTGCAACCCATCGAACCACCCCTTAAGCCATTCGACCAAGTCGGCTTGGAAATTCTTGGGCCTTTTTCTCTGTCAACCGACGGTAACAAGTGGGTGATTGTCGCCACTGACTATTTAACCCGATATGCCGAGACAGAGGCGCTCCCACGAGCCACGGCTTCTGAGGTAGCGCAGTTCTTCTTGTGTCACATTGTATTGCGTCATGGTGCCCCATCCACTGTAATCACAGACAGAGGAACGGCGTTCACGACACAGCCACGACACAGCTAATGGACGAAATTTTTCAACTAAGCAAGACCAGGCATCGAAAGACGACCGCTTACAATCCGCAGTCCAACGGCCTTACGGAGCGATTAAACAAGACCATCACAGACACGATATCTATGTACATCGACATCCAGCAGAATACATAGGATCGTATCCTGCCTTATGCGACCTTCGCGTATAATACCGCCGTACAAGAAACAACGCGCTTCAAACCATTTCGCCTCGTCTACGGCCGCGAAGTACAGACGATGCTGGACGCTATGCTTTTGTGCCCAGACGTCGAGCAACTACTGACACCGAAGAATTTGCTGAGCGCGCTGAGGAAGCTCGCTAGCTCACGCGGCTACACATCGACCAGCAGCAGCACGCAAATGCACGGCGTTATAACATCCGCCAGAGACAGTGTGCTACATTCCCGGAGACCAAGTCAGCAGTGGCCGCTTATGGGTACGTCCCACTAAATCCAAGGGTGATCTAGTAGCGCGTAGCAATATGTGCCGTTTTTCCACCAACTAGCATCATTTTGTAGTCTATGACTGAGTGGTTCACAGCATCGCGCTGCTGTGATGAGGGAACCAGGTTCGAAAGTAATACTAAGATATGCGACCGGGCTACTTGGCGTTGATCCATGACGTTCAACAGCGCGAACTTGAACAAAGGACGGCGAAAGAGACAGACGTAGACAAGCGCTGTCTTTCAACTGCTAACTTAGGCCCAAGAGCGACACTGCTTTTCACTGAAGTCAGGTAGGGAGACGTGGCCATCGGTGTGGATAACCCCACTGTGTCCCTTTCTTGGTGTCGTCGCGTTGCCTACAAGTCGTTAGTTGATTCTGTTATAAAGCCTAATTCCTACACATTCTAGAAGAAAACAAAGCTACGGCAGAACCTATTTGGTGATGACTGCCGTCGGCAATGCGTTAGAATTGAATCAATATAGTGACTCAACGCAATGCCACCTTCGGAACGAAGTATGTGTGAGGCGTGTATTGCAGCAAGACTCCTCTATCGCGTTTCCTTAAGAACACTTGATTTCATCTATCACTGCCGCCGCGAAGCCAGCGCGTGGCGTCCGAAATGCACAAAAATAGCATCCATACACGCATAGGACCTGTAAAATGCGTTAAGGACCCTAAGAATGCGAATGCATTAAAAGAAAAGCGTGCTGTTCTTCATTTGCTGAAACATCAAAACAGATTGCGTGTTATCCGTTTACTTGCAAACTTAGCCTGTGTGTCGCTGGCGGGGCTTGGGAGAACCAGCTGGCCAAATTACTTTGTTGCTGCGTTCGACGTTGCAGCTCGAGCAGCAAGCCGTGTTTTTCTCAACAGAGACTTTCTCGTTTGCGCGGCACTATACCCTTAACACCTATTCCCACCCCAAGTCTCTCCTGCCCAAATGCCACGCACGCTATTTTGTCGAGATTCGACTCTGCAGCCTTAATCAAAGTGACACCGTGTCGCAAAGCCTCCACTTTACTGGTGATGTCCAGGGACAGTTCGCCGTGCAGCTAATTATGCTCTCCACACAGAGACGCAAAGTACAGCTGAACGTAATCACGGTTGCACCGGTAGTGGGTTCACCATATACACCACAAGGTGTTTCAACCCGCCACCTCCCAGCTTCGAAGGAACAAGCGTTCATCGAATGTTGTCACGAAGCTGGTGATCACTTCTTTGTTTGCGGGGGTATATGTGTCTATCGTTGGCCTGATTACACCATAGATAGCGAAAGCCTGAATGCGGCAGTACAAGCCGCAGAAGCGATCCGTGACTTGCAGCAAAAACAATAATTGTGCCTGCACAGTAACTACACACGTAGGACAACGTGTTCTTGTTTTAATGCCATTATTACTTTAATGCGATTATAATTCTTAGGGTACTTCAAGAACTTTCCGCGCGCTGCCTACCTGTCCGGGTGACAGTTTTTCTACCTTTGTGTTTACCGTTTTCCCGCCAACTTGGATCACTGGATAGTCTATGGTTTAGTGGTTCACAGCATCGCGCAGCGGTGATCAGGGAACCGGGTTCGAAAGCAATCGTCGGGCCAACATGGATTCTGGCGTTGTACATGTGCCGTTTTTTTAGCCCTCTTATGTTACTGGGTATGTGCTACTACTTATATGTCGCCGTTCAATGGACCTCTTTCTTCCCAACCTGGATTACAAGGTACGTGAAGCTAGGCATGTGCCACACTTCCATGAACCTCTCTGACGTTAATTTGGGGCACCGGGTATGTGCAACTGTGTGTGCCGCGCTGTTAATTTGGGCATTGAGTCCTAACGCACATCAGCCGTCCACAGAGACTACGTTTCTTTGATCTTTTGTACTTTTTGCTTTCAGCAACAACTTTTGTACTGCCCCGTCGCGTCACTAATTTCTTAAGTCGAGGCACTCAACGCACCTCGAATTCAGCGCGCGTCTTAGCTGGCCGGAATGCGCGCCGAGCAGTCGGCCGTTTCCCCAGGTCTAAAATTGGTCAGGGAGAGTGCGTGTGTGACTAGGTGCAGCTTCTTTTTCTTTAGACGTAGGAACTCATTTAAGCGATTGATATCCTCTCCAATTCCCCGTGTTGGCAGGTTTACACTCAGTGACAGGTTTACTTTGACAGGTTTACACTCATTGGAATGCACAGCCTGTAGAAAACAAGCATGTTGGATGGAAATGTCGAGCCGATAATTTCATCAGCAACTCATTTTATTAAAATGATCGTCCATCTGAAGCACCTATACGTAGAAATCGAATTTAGTCCAGATTTGTATTCTGTATTGGTAAGATGCTTACCCTTACCACCATTTTAGTGTTTCTTGTGCATTTGACCGTGACCTGAGCAGCCCGTTTCAAGAATGTGGAGGAACTCTATGGTGCTCCGTGGTTGCGTCTTCATCGCCGTGCAACTAGAGGAGACTTCTTAGCTCGTTTATCTGTTCTTTACCACGGGAGTTATGTGTGCCTGAAGTAAACATCTTAAAAGAAAAAAAAAACTTGTTACGGGAAGGAAGAAGGGGACTGCTATTTACAGATGGGCTTTAATGTCTGCGTAGAGAAGCGAAACCCAGAATATTCTTTGTTCGTCTCCCAGGGCACCAACCATGTCCTCTTCTTTCCACATTACATGCAGTGACATTACACCCGTCGGAAGAAGCACCTTACTGGTGCGACTCACTGGTTCCAGAAAGGAACGGTTTGAGGCGGCTGACGTGGATGATGTCAGATAGACGTGAAGGCAAGGTAGCATCCAGTGAAGACATTTCATATGTGACAGGCGTCACTTGGCGGAGGATGCGATAAGAGCCGTATTATCACGAAAGGAGTTTCTCCGAAAGACCGACACGTCGAGATGGAGACCAAACTAGCACAAGAGCACCTGGTTAGTATTCGACGTCGCGGTGGCGCTGATCGTAACGGCACTTCTGACGTGTCTGTGAAGCAGAGACGAAGACGGGCAATCTGGCGTGTCTGGGTGGCTGTGGTTATGACATCACGAGCGTACTCTGTCGGCGAGTCGAGCGTGGTCGAAAGAAGAGTCTCGAAAGGCAAGGTTGGTTCACGGCCATATAGAAGGTAGAAGGGCGAATAGCCAGCTGTGTCGTGGCGCCAGGAATTGGACGCAAACGTGACAAATGGTAAAGCAGTGTCCCAGTCACGATGATTGGAGGAAACATGCATCGCGAGCATGTCAGTTATTGTCCGGTTCAGGTGTTCAGTAAGACCGTTAGTTTGAGGATGGTAGGCTGTAGTAAGCTTGTGTTTAGTAGCACAGGATCGAAGTAAGTCGTCGATGACTTCGGCAAGAAAGTATCGCCAGCGATCGGTGAGAAGTTAACGAGGTGCGCCGTGGTGTATGATAACGTCGTGAAGCAAGAAGTTAGTGACGTCTGTAGCTCAACTGCTGGGAAGGGCTCTTGTATTGGCATAGCAGGTGGTATATTCCGTAGCGACGGCAATCCAGTTATTTCCGTCGTTTGATAGTCCGAGAAGATCAAGGCCAACGGGAAAAAAAGGGTCGTTCGGTATGTGCAGAGGCTGCAGCAGACCAGCAGCTGGTCGTTTTCGGCGTTGACACGACTCACACGCGGCGACATAGCGACGGACGGAGCGGTTGAGACAGGGCCAAAAATCGTCGCCGGATTCGGTCATAGGTACGAGAGACGCCAAGGTGTCCAGCAGTGGCAACATCGTGCAGTTGCTGGAGTACATTCTGCTGAAGATGAGACGGAATGACGATTAGCAGCTCCGACCCGTCTGGGTGCATGTTGCGGCGATGTGGCACGCTCCCTAGCATGCTTCAAAATAATCCCTAACAATTCTGGAAATACATTACCCCAAATAACTATAAACCATTATCATTGTATGATGACGACAATAACCGTGTTCCTGACCATAAAGCATGTGAAATACTAAACTCTGTCTTCTCTTCCGCTTTCACTTCTGAGCCCAACACTGAACTCCCAGACTGTCCTTGCCTCAACCACCCAACCATGCCAGACATAACATTTGACGCATACGGCATCGCCAAGCTAATAGAATCCCTCAAATTAACATCGTCGGCCGGCATCGATGGAATCAATTCCAAAATGCTTAAGAACACTGCACACATCTCTAGTGTAATTTTGTGTCACATCTTTCAGCAATCATTATCATCTGGAGGGTTGCCGCAAGACTGGAAAATAGGTAAGATAATTCCAGTGCCAAAAAAAGGACCATCGTCATCGTGCCACAATTACCGTCCAATTTCCCTCACCAGTGTTTGTTCCAAACTAATGGAGCATATAATCTACTCTCATATTGTAAAGTTCCTAACATCCGCTAATTTTTTCAATCCTAATCAACACGGCTTTCAGAAAGGCATGTCCTGCGAGACTCAACTAGCTCTGTTCGTTAATGACATAAGCTCACATCTTGATCAAAACGTACCTGTAGATGCCCTCTTCCTAGATTTCCAAAAGGCATTCGACAAGGTTCCTCATGAACGACTCTTCCTAAAGCTATCGCGTCTAAATCTTAACCCTCTTGTTCTCCAATGGGTACGCAACTTTCTGACTAACCGTCAACAGTTCGTTTTCGATAACCAATGCTCGTCTAATCTATCACCCGTTATCTCCGGTATGCCGCAAGGCACGGTCCTAGGACCACTACTCTTCTTAATATACATTAACGACTTACCGAAAGGTTGTTCTTCGAAAATTCGTTTGTTCGCTGATGATTGCGTAATATATCGTCCTATTACTAATGACGCTGATTCTCGTTCACTCCAGTCCGACCTTAACATCATTGAAACGTGGTGTAATAACTGGCTAATGTCTCTCAACGTCAAGAAAACGTCGCTACTTACTTTCCACCATCGCCAATCATTTATTTCAGCTAAATACGCTATCGCTGGTGCTGAAATATGTGCCGTCACCTCTTATAAGTACCTAGGTGTTAACCTATCCAGTAACCTCGGTTGGTCTTCACACATTTGCAACATTAGCAATGATGCCAATCGTGTTCTATGTTACCTGCGCCGTAATCTTCGTCTCGTACCCCCTTCAGTAAAACTACTAGCATATTTAACATTTGTTAGACCCAAACTGGAATACGCATGCTCAGTGTGGGACCCATACCAATCTAACCTGGCGACAGCACTAGAATCTATACAGAATCGCGCAGCAAGGTTCATTCACTCCGACTACTCTTACCACACTAGCGTCACTAAACTTAAGTCATCTCTGAACCTTCCAACCCTCGAGCACCGCCGCAAAACAGCAAGGCTATGTCTCTTCTACAAGTTTTATCACTCGCTGCCTCACCAGATCGACATCATACCTGCGCATCGAACTTCATTCCGTCATAGCCACTCAAAGGCTGTCTATCCCCCCCCCCCCCCCCCAGCTCGCACCGCCGCTCATCTTAACTCTTTCTTCGTACAGACAGCGAAGGACTGGAATCGACTACCTGCCGAAGCGGTGCACCAATCCAATCATTCATCGTTCAAGGCATTCATCGAAAATGTAACCTACTAGATATGCCCACCCCTCATGTAAAACCCCGAAAGGGGTATTTGAGGTACAAATAAATAAATAAATAAATAAATAAATAAATAAATAAATACAGGGTGTCATTTTGTAGTACGAACATGTGAAGGGATGGGTCAGACCGTAGGCGCCGACTACGGGAGGGGGGGGGGGGCTCTGGGGCTCGAGCCCCTCCCCCCCCCCCGGAAATCCGAAGCCTGACCCCCCCCCCCCCATTTATCGCCAAATGGTCATCACCAGATTTCTGTTGCCCACATCATTTGCGGTTTCTTTAGAGTTGCCTCAACGTTTCACTAAATATTTTATTGTGGCTGAAAGCTTACTGCATCAGCGCGGACGTGCACGGCTTTACATGCACACTTTCGCGTTATTTCTGCAAATCCTGACCATAGCACGACAAGCGCATTAGAAGCTCCAGCGGCGGCTACCTCATAAGCATTTTTTCTCACTTCAACGTTTTTTTGTTATTTCGACTGTGTTATTTAAATATATACACAGGAATGAGTTTGTTACATTCTTTAAAGAGAAGGATTTAGCCAAGTAACAATTATTTCTAATTGTAAGGACAGGTTATGCCTGGAGAATGAATACGTTGCTCTATGTTCACCTCCAATTACCCCTGCCTTCGCTAGCGTATTCCTACTTGCGCCTGCAAGTTGGAATACGCTTCGAATACAGGGATAATTGGAGATCGCAGGGAGAGGCCTTCGTCCTGCAGTAGACATAAAATATAGGCTGATGATGATGATGTTCACTTCTCAACCTCCGCGGTGGCTCAGTGAGCTAAGGCGTTGCGCTGCTGAACACGAGATCGCGGGATCGAATCCCGGCGGCGGCGGCCGTATTTCGATGGAGGCAAAATGCAAAAACGCCCGTGTGCTTGGGTTTTACTGCACGTTAAACAACCCCAGATGATCAAAATTAATCCGGAGCCCTTCACTACGGCGTGTCGCATAACCAGAACTGGTTTTGGCACGTAAAACCCCCAAAAGAAGAAGAATGTTCACCTCTCTTCAAATTGCTTTGCGTGCTTTTTTTGACCCTGAAAAAGAAAAACCTGCAGTCTTCAGTGGACCCTTCAGCAGAGTCTTTTATCAGCGGCGTGTGAAATGCACATGAATGTTGTGTGTCGGAGTATTGCTACTGTTTCCAGTAGGCAATGCTAACGACTCACGAAAAAAAGCCAACCAAAAACTGTTCTAATAATTTACAATTCATTTAATTATTAGGGATGGAAACATCCCCACATGCCTGCAGCGGTCATAAATAAAAATAATTTACTCAGTCACCGAAGTGAGGCTAAGCCGGATTCACTCGCAATCAGAATGAATAGCCGCCATGTGCAGCAGCGCTTATACGCGCACTAAACGTAAAAAGAAGAAAAAAAGAAAGAGGCGCAGTGTCGCCCGAACGGCGAAGCATCGATTGCAATAGAAAATTAGTAGACAGCTATATGAAGTAAGGATAGTAGTTTTATCGGCTGTATAAACTTGCAAACATTTGTCTACTAACTGAATTATCAAGCATATTGTCAGCGCGCCCAAGCAAACATGAACACAGCACACTCGATGACCTCTGACAAAAACCGTCAAAACGCTGGCGTATGAAAGTGCGGCACCAGCAGCAGCAAGCAGTGATCTTCGTACTGTCTATCGCTTCAACGGAAACTGAGCGGCAAAAACACAGCACATACAAAGGTATTAGCCGTCTGCGGATCGCTTTCAAGATACCGCGCGCAGATTTAGGCTTATTTAGATTTAGGCGACATTAGGCTGTACATTCTGTTCTGCATCCGCATGTGTTGCATTGGCGCCGTCATCGTTGTTCGAAACAACGCACAATCATCCTATCTGCGCCACCTTTTAAATATGTATTTGCAATCGCATCATGTCGCAACATGGGACGTATTCTCGCACTATCACTTTTAGTGCACGCTGCCTTGGCTGGTTGAGCAAAACCTCTAGAATCATCCAACGTGCCGCGTTCTACGTTACGCGAAAGCGATAGTATCGCCGAGCGATTCGACCAAAATCCCCGTGTTCGGTGCGATGGCGCTGTTTCTGTAGTGCTAGTGACAGTTTGCAAGAAAACAGAACACACGCACAACTGTCGCGGAATACAGCTGCGTAGTCGACACGACACCCCTCTTTACTATTCAGCACGCGTCTGAGGCTCCGAGTACACTTTGCTGATATTGACACGTGTACGTGTTTATCTTTCACCGGTGACCGCTTTTCACCGACTACCAAATGTTAAACGTTATAGCTAGGCGCAGGACGCGCCTTCATGGGTCGTATTCTGAAACGTTCGCCTAGGCGAAATCAGCGTGCGCGCTGATTGGCTGGTTGAGCAAAATTGAATGACGTCGGGCTCAACCACCCAATCAGCTCATCCAATTTTGCTAAAACAGCCAATCGGCGCACGCCTGAAAGCGAAAAAAAAATTTCGCCTAGGCGAACGTTTCAGAATACGGCCCCATGTTTCCGAAGTTTCTCGAACGTTATCGATGCTTCTATCCGTTGTCTGTTGTCACCGACGCTTACGTAATGTGATTGCATGACGGACGCGAATTGTCTAGAACTTCCTGGAAGACAAGCGGGCACCAGGGAATAATCTGGAACCTTCGATGACTCATGCGTAAAAGCCGACGCGTTTCGCCGCTGATCAGATTTTCGACGATCGCCGAGTGTGTTCGCCGCTATCGTTGTGCTTCGAGTGTGAATACTTGCGTTTGTGGGCACAGGTTCGCCCAATAAAGAATCAGTTTCGTCATACAGTTTTACGACTGTGCAAGCAAATGCTTGCACTTGCTTGTTCATGCTTTTTTTTGCATATATAAAACCACCGAAGACGAAGCGCGGCATAAAACGTGCCTCTCAGAAATTGAATACTTGCTGCTTGTAAGCTTTCCAAACAAAACAAAACCTTAGATGGGCTCAGTCATGGATGAAGTTCTCACAGTGTGTAAAAAGGTTGTGCATAAGTGCTTAACTTGACGCAGCAAGGAATTGAAGGTTAAGCAGCAAGTGTACAATTCATTACGACAGGCATAAAAGCAATATGTAGTCTGTTTCACACTTAGGGGGAAAACGGGCGCTCCAAGTTTTCCCTTAAGTGTGAAACAGACTGTACGTATAGTGGTCACCTTAGGATAGGAATAAACTTTATATGTCCAACGGATATGGCTGTTGGTGCCCGGGGCTAGGCTGCCAGGGGTCCATCGCCGGAGAAAAATCTCTCGAGATCCTCGGCAATAGCCCTGGCCGAGGATCTCGAGAGATTTTTCTCCGGTGGTCACCTTATGCAGACACATACTCATGAGATGTTGATGATGTGTTGTGTTTTATGGCGCAAGGGCCAGGTATGGCCAAAGAGCGCCATGACAAGTGTTAACGTTATCGATAAGCTGTTAATAATGTGGGCAATGAATTTCTGATGGCAGATGTGACATGGCTGTAAAAGGGCCTAAAAAACAGTCGCTGTAAATGGCGTAAAACATATACGTACTAAAATAATGACACTGACTAGTTAGTGATGTGGGCTATGGCAATTGAGTTTCTTTAAAAAACATGATGTAGCAGATATAAGACAATAACAAATGTGATACTAGCGCTTGAAGAGAGCCCTTGAATACAAGGGCTATTAACCACATACTAAAAATTACCTGGCCAAATAATTTTCAGGGACTCTGTTTCACTTAAAAATTCTAAGACTGATTTCAGATTAAAAATCGGTTCATTGCTAAGAAAATATGCCGGGTGAAGAGGTATGTTTTCGCGATATGCCGAGGGGAAGTACCTTTTCCTCTCTGCTTCTATTGCAGGGCATTGAATAAGAACATGGACAACTGTGAGAATATTGCCGCACTTACTACAAG
Organism: Dermacentor silvarum; assembly: GCF_013339745.2. Lineage (NCBI taxonomy): Eukaryota > Metazoa > Arthropoda > Arachnida > Ixodida > Ixodidae > Dermacentor > Dermacentor silvarum. The sequence continues at coordinate 260,672,006 of NC_051155.1, forward strand.
TCGGAGGATCACTCCCAGTCAAGAGGTAAGAGTGGGTACTGTAAGTATGTCCTATTCTTAATCGACAGACAAGTACTTCCTTATATCGTGCCGTTTTCTCAGTTATCCAGTTCCCTAGTTTTGGTTTTATCACGTGTAGCTTATTTAATACTTGGGTATCCCACTCTCCTTGCCAGTGCTTCCTTAGCTTACGGCGTAGAAAAGACTTCAGGTCTGTGGCAGGGATGGGGATATTTGCGTCCGTGTCGCTAGAGGTTACTGACGTATCGTTTTCATCAGCAGCTTCATTGCCTTTTATACCTTTGTGGCCAGGTACCCAGCATAAAACAATCACTTGGTTGCACTTATATGCAGAGCACAACAAGCTGTACAGTTCATTAAAAACAGAGTTCTTATGTTTTCGTAGACTAATTAGGGCTCTGACTACACTTAATGAATCAGTGAACACAATGGCCCTAGAGAGATTTGTGAGCCTTATGTGTTTAACAGCCGATAGTATAGCGTATGCTTCTGCTGTAAAAATAGATGTGTGGGGATTTAGTGCCCCAGATGTAGAAAATGAGTCTCCGAGAGCTGCGTAAGAAACACCAACAGAGGACTTCGAAGCATCTGTATAGTATTCTGCGCAGGAGTACTTCTCCTGGAGCTCAAGAAAATGGGAATGTATATGTGCCTCCGGTGCTTGTTTGGATATTTCTATAAAAGAGATGTCACACTGAATAGTCTGCCATTCCCAAGGTGGGGGCAGGCGAGTAGGAGCCATGAGGACATTTTCTAGTAGTGAGACGCCTGTGTCCTTTGCCATTGCCTCTAAACGAAGGTTGAATGGAGCCCTAACAGCAGGGCGGTTATGGAACAGCCTGGCAGTAGAGATGTCGCGAATGGTAAAATGACATGGATGCTGAATATCCGATTTAACCTTCAGGGCGTAGAAAAAACTTAAATATGTTCTTTGTAGATGTAGAGACCATTCGTTAGAGTCCACATACAAGCTTTCTACAGGACTAGTCCTGAAAGCACCTGTAGCAAGGCGTATACCCAAATGGTGAACAGTATCTAGCATCCTCAAAGCACTAGGTGCAGCAGAGTTATACACTATAGCTCCGTAATCGAGGCGTGACCGTATAAGACTTTTGTAGAGGCTCAAAAGGCATCTCCTGTCACTTCCCCAAGATGTCCGAGACATAAGCTTCAGTAAATTCATTGTCTTCAGACACCTCATTCTCAGATACCTGAGGTGAGGAACAAAAGTTAATTTGGAGTCTAAGAAAATTCCTAAAAATTTATGTTCGTGGCTGACAGATAGCCGTTGTCCATTAAGATCAATAGCGGGGTCAGGCAGTATACCTCTCTTGTTGGAGAAGAGAACGCATGTGCTTTTTTGAGGGTTGAGTTTAAATCCATTCTCTTCCGCCCATTTAGACAATTTGTTTAAGCCAAGCTGTACTTGTCGCTCGCAGATACTAAGATTACATGATTTGAAACCCATTTGGATATCATCCACATATACAGAATAAAATATTGTACGTGGTATGACAGTTTGGAGCGAGTTCATTTTGACAATAAATAAAGTACAGCTTAGCACACCACCTTGTGGTAAACCAGCCTCCTGCGTGAATTGTCGAGACAGGACGTTACCAACTCTAACACGGAACGTGCGATCTGAGAGGTAGCTCTGTATCACATTTAATAAGTTGCCTCGGACACCCATTCCAACCAGGTCGCGGAGAATTCCAAAACGCCAAGTTGTGTCGTATGCCTTCTCCATATCTAAGAATACTGACAGGAAAAACTGTTTATGAACAAAGGCATCACGGATATTGGTCTCGATGCGGACAAGGTGATCTGTTGTGGATCTACCTTCTCTAAAGCCACACTGAAAGGGATCGAGTATTTTGTTGTTTTCGAGATAATAGATGAGGCGTCGGTTAACCATTTTCTCAAAGAGTTTGCATATACAACTTGTCAGAGCTATAGGTCTATAACTACTGGGTGAGGAAGGGTCCTTGCCCTCTTTAAGAATAGGAATTACGATGGCTTCTTTCCAGGCGGACGGAATATAGCCAGCAGAGAACATGGAGTTAAATAGTGAGAGTAGTGCTCTGTGGGTTTCAGGATGTAAATGTTTGACCATTTCATATATTATTCTGTCACTTCCTGGAGCGGATTTCTTACAACAATTCAGTGAAGCCTGGAACTCCGCCATGCTAAATGGACGATTGTATGCATCATTTGCTGTGGCTTTTTGACCCAGAGGCTGACGCTCTGCTTGTCGCTGGTATCTTAGAAATGTATCTGTGTAATGTGATGTACTGGAAATGTGCTCAAAATGTGCTCCTAGACAATCAGCCTGGTCCTCAAGAGTGTCTCCTTGTGTGTTAACTAAAGGTAGAGGATGAGTTTCGCGGCCTTTTATTTTCTTAACTCTGTTCCAGACTTTTCTTTCATCTGTATAGGAATTAATGCTGGAGAGGTACTTTTGCCAGCTTTCCCTTTGGCACGGCGGCGCGTTCTTCTACCTTCAGACTTTATTTTCTTAAAGCTGATCAGGTTTCTGTAGTCGAGAGTTACGGAGGTGATACCAAGCCTTATTTGTTTCTTTCGCGCTACTCTACATTCATCGTTCCACCAGGGAACACGTCGTTTAGAAGATGATCCCTTTGTTTGCGAGATACATATCGACGCTGCATCGAAAATAAGTGCTGTTAAATGTGCAACTGCATCATCAATACTAAGCATACGGATGTCATTCCAGGTCAAATATGTCAACTCTCTGTATTGCTGCCAGTTCGCTGAGTCGACTTTCCACTGGGGCAGATGGGGTGAGAATTCGTCCCGTTTTGTTAATTTTAAAATAATTGGAAAATGGTCGCTCCCGTATAGATCATTAACCACCTTCCATTCCAAGTATGGCACGACTGTACTCGATGCAATACTTAAGTCTATGTATGAAAATGTTTTGTTTGCGACGCTGTAGAAGGTTGGTTCTTTCTTATTTAATAAACATGCACCTGTAGATAACAGGAAGTTTTCTATCAGGCGCCCTCTGGCATCACATCGAGAGTCACCCCACAGGGTATTATGTGCATTTAGGTCTCCAACGAGAATATAGGGCTCCGGAAGTTGAGCAATAAAGCTTTCGAATTCTGTTCTGGAGATAGCTGGGGGGATGTATAAGGAAGTAATTGTTAACAGCTTATCAACAAGCACTGCTCTGACTGCAACTGCCTCAAGGGGCGTTTGCAGCTGCAAATGTTGGCAGGCGACACCCTTATCAACTATTATAGCAACACCGCCCGATGAGACCAAAGCGTCGTTGCGGTCTTTACGGTAAATGGCATATTGCCGCAGAAAGTTTGTGTGTGTAGGATTTAGGTGTGTCTCTTGCACACAGAGCACTCGTGGATTAAACTTGTGTAGGAGTTCCTTTATGTCGTCTAGATTGTGGAGTAGACCTCTCACATTCCAATGCATGATCTGTGCAGCCATATTGGAAGTGTTTTGTGGTGTTTGTCAAGAGAAATAGGGTAGCTCACGAGACCTTTCCAGGCCCCGTGATGCGGGATTTTTCTTTCTTCCGGCGCGCTCCACGGAGCTACGCCGTTCCTTCGGCGCCTGGGACGCCGGAGTACTGATGCTTGCATCCATCGCCTCGTCAGAGGCGCTGGATGCTGCCCGCTCCACGGGCACACTCAGGGGTTTTGGGGGCCGGTCTGCACGAGCAGTGACCCTGGGGCCGGCAGGTCCGGAGGACTGCTGGCCCTGCGTTGTAGGGGGCGGAACAGCACTGGCTGCTCCTGCCAGGGGGGCTGAAGGCGTAACCGCCGTCACACTCTGTGTGACTCGGGCGGCCGCCGCAGGATGTGACGCTGCCCCCCGGCGCGCCACATCGGTGTAGGAAGGACTGAACTGATTATGGGCAGCAAAACGCTTGCGCGCCTCTGGAAATGAATGTTTAGTTTGACTTTGAGTTGTATTATTTCTTTTTCTTTCTTCCATGACGGGCACGATCGCGAATAGGCGGGGTGGTCTCCGTCACAGTTGGCACAATGGGTTGTGGAAGTGCAGATGTCTGAGGCATGTTCTTTAGAAGCACATTTTGCACAGGTAGCGCGCCCTCGGCAGCTCTGAGACCCATGCCCAAAACGCTGACACTTGAAGCATCGGCGCGGATTGGGAATGTACGGTCGTACACGGAGCTTACAATATCCGGTTTCGATTGAATCTGGTAGGTCGCTTGTTCCAAAAGTGATGATTACATGTTTTGTGGGGATTTCCTTGTCGTCACGCCTTAACTTAATTCGTTGCACCTTTACAACATTTTGGTCTTGCCATCCATCCAACAGCTCGCTTTCACTGAGTTCTAGAAGGTCGTCATCAGAGATCACACCGCGAACAGTGTTCATTGACCTGTGAGGGCCCACTGAGACGGGAATGTCACCAAATGCAACAAGTTTCGACAATTTGTTGTACTGGAGCTTATCACGCACTTCCAAAAGAATGTCGCCGCTTCCCATTTTAGTGACTTTATAACCTGGGCCGATTGCTTCTGTCAGACATTTTGCTACAACAAATGGGGATATTGTACGGACAGTCTTGGTTTCGTGTTGGCTATGTACTACGTGGTATTTGGGAAAAATTTCTTTAGGTTTCATAAAAAAGTTGAATGTTTCATCGGTGCGCCCCCTTTTCAGGGAGCGATCAGGAAGTAGGGGAAAAGCATTTGCCATGTAAAAATGGAAAATTCGGCGGCGATGGTAGCCACCCACCACCGAGCCCAACAAGGGGACGCTACAAAGTTAGAATACTTGCAGACGCCAGCCATGCATCGCCGCTATAACCTAATATAAAATACCCAAGGTTGGATAAGTACACCAGGTTAACCCTTGCCGCCCAGAAATTCGGAAGTGAGTAGAAGTGACTAGAAGACAGGAAAGATTGAAAAGTGAGAGAGAAAGACAAAAGACTGAAGAGGGGGACAGGAAAAGGCGACTGCCGATTTCCTCCAGGTGGGTCAGTCTGGAGGTGCCGTCTATGTGAAGCAGAGGCCGAAGAGGTGTGTTGCCTCTGCCGGGGGGCCTTAAAGGTCCAAACACCCGGCATCGGCTCAACCCCCAGGATCCCCCTTTCCCCAGACACGGCTGAGCCGCGCACGGTTAAGCGCGGGAGAGTCCAACCCTCTTGTGCTCGGGTACGTGGTGGCGCAACTCACCAAACGCCTGCTTACGCAGACGCCCCTGCGGGTACTCATGAGATGTTTTCAAGCAGAATATTTATTTGAAAGCTAATAATAATTTATATTCCTGATAAGACAACTTATTTCGAGTGAAATCAAATAATTACATTCTTTCTTGTCAGCCTGGGTGGCCAATCTGTTGCCCCTTTACTACTTAGAGAGAGAGAGAAAGCTCTTTATTGAAAATTCAGAGTGTTCAGCAAGCATATTTTTGCCTACATGCTACTCTGCAGCGAATGGGACGAAGTAAGGCCCTAGAAAAGGGTAAGCAGAAAAAAAAATGAAAAAAAAAAACATGCAGCTCGTGTCATGTTAGCAGTAAAGTGTTCGAGGTGATGAAGGTAGACGGCCAATGCAAAAGAAAATAAGATAACAGTCCTGATGAGACGATGCGCATGAGTCTTAGTATAGACAGCAAACCTTAATACATTAAAGCAATAAGTCCAGGGCTTAGTGCTGTTTTGATGGGCAAAGCCAGGAATCCAACACCCATGTCAATGGGCCTTGGTCGAGCTTTTCTATGTTCATTTTACATCGATGTCGCTCGTCTCTTTAAGCTGGGCACTCCAGAAAGATGTGCTCTAGAGATTGCACGGTGCCACATGTAGTTGTCACAACATGGGTTTGTGGACTGGCCATTGCAAAAAAGATTGTTCATGTATGCAACATTCAGTTGAAGCCGGTGAAACAAGGTCTCCAGATGCCGTGGTAGACATTGTGGTAGCCTTGATTGGAGTTCTGTGTTGATGTAGAACAAAAACTTGCAATTACCTGAAGTTGAAGACCATCTTCTATGCCGTTCATTAAGTACATATCGGCTCGCCAAAGCTGAAGCCTCACTTTTAGTGAAAAACACTTTCATAAATTTTTTGTGATCATGTCCTTTGCGGGCTAACTCATCCGCCTTTTCATTACCTATTATACTGCACTTATCCTAATTCAGCATTTACACAATGTAAAACACATTACCAAAGTGCACAAAAATTAAGCAGTACCATGATAGGCATGCTCCCTCTCTCAGCCATGGCAGCAGACAAAGATGATCGACTTGAGGCTGTTTGATACTGTCAGCATTATACATGCATGTTCTATTTCGATCACTCTATATGTGAAAAATAAGTTCACACAGGATGCACATGATAAGTGAACTATTGTAAGCTCTACTCAGGTTATTTTAGTGAGTTGGGCATGGGCTACGCGTTGTCTATGTATTTATGTAGGAACAACCTAGCTAGCTGATGCACACCCAGATTTTAGGAAAATGAAAAAATGCATACCATAACAAACAGTTGGCCAGTACCTGTATTTTATTTGACAGCAAACCAAGATTATTAAATGACTTAGCTTCGCAGTGAGCTCAGTGATCACTCGTGGTGTGAAAAGGTATCTGACGTAGTAAGTGGTTTTGTTTTTGTCTTTCTTAATTAGTAGCTGCTTTAACATGCACATGACAATGAATTGAAGCAATTTAACATGCACATGACAATGATATGGTGGAAGACAGACCCGCACAAAAAGTGAGGAAACATTTATTGCCAATTTTTAGTTTCATAACAAACCAACGAATAGTTATTTTGGTTCAGCTTTGTGAACATTGCGCGACATGTTCTGCCTAAAAGTGCAAGATTGGTGCGCTCCATTATCTATCTATTCACTATTCAAGTAGCCAAATGAATGGTACCCCCATGAACACCGTGAAAGAGATCACTGAAATTTGTAGTCAGGAGGCCACAGTGGCTCAGCCTCTGTACAAAACATAAAATCATTCCAGAAGAAAACAATACTGGTGAATTGGGTATGCATTCACATGTACTATTCAAATCCGCACATCACAAGTAATCTTTCATTGCTTGCTGCATTGCTCACCATTGTACAGACTTTATTGCAGCGCTGTGTGTTTGTGCAGTAAAATAACTTGACAAATCAAAGCTGTGGCATTTCAGTACACTGAAAGCAACTTTGCGTGTGGCTTAGGTAATATAATGCTCCTATATATGGGTCAGCTTAGTATCAGTCGATTTCTTTACTAGTTGTTCACTATTACGCTGGGAACTACACGGTGCCACCAGGCACGCGAGAACAGCTTGGCTATGCACAAACATCCCTTTCCATCACACTTAAATTAAGGTGGTGCAGATTTGCTGGCAAAATGTGCTTATCATCATAACTGCCTAGCATTCAAAAATGCGTTTGAAATGTAAGGGTGATTGCTGGTGTGACATTTTACATTTATAGTGCAAAACCACATCAGTGAACAGGAAGGACACCACACAAATACTCGTGTTGTGACCTCTCAGTCATAATTCAAGTAGTTTCCCGTAGTTTCCTCTCTGGTTTTTAGCTGTAAACATGTGACGCAATCTGTAAATTCGAAAGTGTATTAAGTAAACTGAGACACTATGAAATGCACCATAGCACTGCACGACAAGCAATATAACACTCAGGTGTACACAATTTTTTGTCACATCAGCTCTTTGTGGTGCATATATATATGCACTATTTGTAGCTGAAAACAGCATGCATTTCACATTTAGAGCTCAAAATGATCAGTGCAAGAGATTTTTAATGCGTCAGACATTGACACGGTCACTTGTCCATTGCTTTGCAAATTGATAGCTGTGTTTGGTGCAACTTCAGTAGCATACATATAATGGACTGCTACATACAACACCCGTTTTTCACTTCTACTTTGACATTCTACCCTCCGACACAGAAGACAAAAGTAGACTGGAATTTTTCTTTACATCAATATTCAAAAGGCAGGCAGGTTTTCGGCACCATATGTCTCCATTTTTCTCACATGGCACTTATTGCATGTTCTGAATGTGCATACATTGCCGGTGGAATATCTTCTAATGTGTTCTTTGTTTGACGTATTTACACCTGTATATTTTTTTTACTTACCCATAAATTCTCTCTGCTCTACATGTACAGATACCTCCTTCAGTAGGGGTACGTGTGCAGTGCCTTCATTAGTGCAGTAACCGTTATGAAAGCTGTGAATTCATAACATAGAAAGGCTATTAAATATAAACAAGAAACCAACAGGCAAGAGCATCATGACAAGCCAGCTGAGATGGTGGCACTATTGTAAAGCTTATTTCCCCCTTGTGCTGTCATACGGTTGCAATCCGATAAGCTCACAAAGGTTTGGGTCATTCCCATTTCAAGTGATGAGTGACAGTTGCATAAGTACATCTACATCTGCCTATATCAATGGCTTAACTATATGTAGCAGCTTCAGCTGTGTGATTATTGGTGTAGCTGAAGTGATGTATCATACATAGTTTCCGCACACAATCTGATTGGATAAAAGCATGCAGGAATTCGTCTTCGAGCTATTGGTTCAGTGGTAGCTTTCCACTAAATTCACTCTTGGATAGATTTCACTTCATCGAAAGGCCCAAGTGCAAATGAGCCTAGAAGTCACGACACCAAATGCAGTCACCATTTATGATTGAAGAACAACATGTGACAGAACGATGATCAGTGGAATTATCTCACTAGTGTGCAATGTAGTGCAGCTGTGTTCAGTATTTCAGTGCTGGTATACTAAACACAGAACTTTATACGAGTTGTTTAGACAGCATAATCAACAAGACCCCTCTAATAAGTGATGGCAAAGGATAAATAAAAAGCTGCTGCCTCAGGTACTGTCATTGGCCAAAAATATGCATTCTCACATGCAGCAGATACAGTTCATAAACTGGTTTACATACAGGTAAGAAATGTAACCGCATGACGTGATAAAATTTAAATAAGACCAGCTGAGTACCATATAGAGCATCTTTCATGGGGTCAAGTTGTAGTGACAGGTCTTGATATTAGAAGTTGTGCTGTTTTATTCACACGCATGCATGTAAACGCAATGTACGCATACAATTTGTGTTTACGTGTTACTGTGTGCATAAAATGAACAGCACAATTTACACAATCAATACGTAAATACGAATAAGTTTCTTTTACTGGATTAATCACTATTAGTTTCGCAATGATTTCTCACATGCAGCAACTCAACTGCATGCATACGTTAAGCTGATGTTGCTAATATATGCTGGGATTGGCTACCATTTCCAAAATATGACAAAATAAAGAAATGTCCATGTGTATGACTAAAATTGATGGTTTGACAATATCTTATCTGCCTGGGTAGTAAACTTGTGCAAAAAAAAAATACAGCAAACTGACCAAAACATTGCGGCTAATATAACATGGGGAGCAAATATTCTGCCGGCAGAGACACTTGGAAAATTTTGCCACCAATTCATTCTCATTGGCTCTCTTCAATCACATATCTAGTGCTGACTTAATTGTGAAATTTCTGTTTAGAATGTTCTCATGACAGCCAATAGGCACCCTTTTTATTGTGATAGCAGCTTAATTCTCAGGTGCAATCCACTGTGGCCATGAAAATGCTTAAGAATGATGAGGTGAGGCAACTCTTGCATAGTCTGGCAGCGCAGCTGAAGAATGTTCAGTTAATGAGTGGAAGCATGGTCTGTGCAATATAAAGATCACCGAGATGGCCACTCATAGTGTCCAACTTCCTACATCCACGAATAATAGGTAGCAGTACACTTACAGCTGGATGAAAATGCACCGGAAAAACACCTAATGGACATACTTTGCAGGCTCAAGTCAGTTTAACACACATTGTTTGGTAATGACTGTGGGCAGAACGAACAACAGGATAAAAAATATAGCACTTCCTAGTCAGATAATGCTGGTCCCTGTAATAAATAATGTTTGCATTAAACTGAAGGCTTGTGCCAAAACAGGTGACACGAACCAGAGAACGAAATAGGGTGGATGCACACAGTAACGGCAAACTTTCGTTTAGCTTATTCTGCCTGCATTACTAACGTGACCATAGCTAGCCAGTGAGGAAGAACTCTGGGAAAAATTTCTTGCATGCGATTCTGCTGGCTGCTAGCAGAATATATCACCATACCTGTGTTGTCTCATTTTTTTACATGCATATTGTTTTTTGTCAGGGAACGTAAATTTGTACTTAATCATAAGGAAGTATCCAGTACTCATTCATACCATATTCATCTACAATACCACTGGTTTCTTCACAGACTCCGCTTAGTCACCAGCAAAAACGAAGCAGTTAGCATTCTTGGGTATGCAAGCCACTTGCATCACAAAATATAAAGCTATTTCCTTCGTGCAATCTAGAAATTTCTGATATTCACAACACTGCCTACATGATACAAATCAAGGCTGCTAGAAATTTGCATTCACAGCATTAGTGCTCAGGCGCATCCACATTTCAGGACAGCACAGTATGTCTTGACGTATGTAACTATTATGATGTTCCCTATATTACCCTCACCGATAGAAGCATCTTCAAAAGTGCCATAACAACTTTTGCAATAAACGACACATGTACGAAGCAGAAAGGTCGGTGTGATAGGGCTTCTCTCTCGGGGTACTACGTAAGAAAACGCGATCGGCAACACTTATGCACAGTTCACTTCTTAGCATACGCACATCACATAAAACGAGCACATTTACGCTTAGTACCACTGCGACACATATATATCCCGATTTTTAGCTTGCGAACACTTCGTAACAGCAACAACAGAGCTCGAACCGGCTCGAACGTCGCGGTCACCACGGCGCATCGCAGGCGGCAAAACGGCTCACGCAGTATAGCACACGAGGAATGACAGCGATAACGAGGAAACAAATCTTATCGCTACTGATCTTGTCATCACTTCTAAAGGTTGTAAAGGACTGGCGTTCACCACTTCGCGGCAACAAACTGCATACACAGAACACATACAAGTCGCGTACGCTGTGTGCCGATCGGACACTTTTCACTTCCCCACGCCCTGAATATGTGTTGTATACTCAGAATACACGGGTATGTGATGGCCTTCTCATTTGCAATTCACACGCGAAGCACGGCACAAGAAATCACGAAGTCGACGGCTTGAAATATTTCTTCCGACGCTCGCGCAAATACAACACACTTCCTCCGCTCCGTCTGATTCTGTCGGCGATCGCCCGCACTGATGAAGCCTGGGAGGGTACACCGGCTTGCTGCCTTCAACGACTATCTTCGTGGGTGCTGGATAACTAAAAAAATAATCAGAAGAACGAGCAAAATAGACAGTTTCTGACGCGGCTGTAGCCTAGGCCTCGCGTCACCGCTTCGCTTCGCTTCGAGCAAGCGCCATGTTTGCCGTGATGACGTCCTACGCCGTCCGCCTCGTACCAGCCAATGAGAGACGAGCAGGCATGCGGATGGCAAAGTTGCGTCCGCCCGTCCAGACGATCGGACAGGCTTCCGGCCCGGTCCGCATGCGTGCGGAGCGGGCGTGCGGATTGAGCGCGTATGGGCCCTTACGCAGCCGTTTACACATGCCGGAACGTGCACCGCGTTTGCCGACGCCATCACATTACTGCTGAGAGAGTATAACCCCCGTATTCATAAACGCTCCTCGACTTGAACTTGACTTGCCACCGCCTTCAACGCGTTTCGAACGCGCTGCCCAAGGCGGTGGCAAGTCAAGTTCAAGTCGAGGAGCGTTTATGAATACGGGGGTAAGGCGCAGAGGCCACAGCGTCTTACACCAGCTTCTTACACGGGCCGTAACGCGCTAGCACAAACGCGTTAGAAACAAGCAGTCTTTCGTTAATGTTGGGTATTTATTGTCATCGTGGTGCGTGTGTCCATGTGCGCTTCGTGGCGTAGTGGTTAGCGCCGCGCGTTCGGAAGCGAGGGGTACCTGGTTCGATTCCGCGCTACAGACACAACATTCGTAATTCTTTTTTCATAAAAGTAGACGTGGCTACCTACTACTACGACGTTGACGACGAGTACTACTACTACTACATACTACAGAGGAGGGACAGACAGACAGACAGACAAAGAACTTTTATTATGGTCCTGAGAAGACGATGAGTGTCCCCCTTAGGGGACATCTTCTGCGGGCCCCACCCACGATGGAGCCGGGAGGTTGACCCATACCCTAAGGAGCTTCGCCCCTAAAAGGCAATTGACAGATTTAAATCCCATGAGAGGTCTAATTTTCATAGGGAGGCATGTAATGCCGTCGTAGCCGCAAAAGGCAGCGCGAATGTGGCATATGCTTTCGCCAAGGGAAAGGCGAAAGAAATGGACGACGCCCGACAGGCTCTCCTAGCAACACTGTCGTCACTACTGTACCTGTCAACCCAAGGCTTAGCAATACGTGGCCACGAAGACACAGAGAGTAATTTGAGGCAGCTGCTGGAACTCCGGGCTATCAGAAAAAGTAGTAGTTGAGGACCCGTGTGTTCCAGCTGCTAGGCGAAAGAAAACTCCACACCGCTATCAAGAAGGTTCCTCAGCTGACGTGTTCACATCAGCGGAGGACATGTACCGCCAGAGGTACTACGAAGTACTTGACACTGTACATATTTATTTGTCATACCCTTATGAAAATTCTTGTTGTATTCTAGTAGAAATTCCATTGACGTTCTGTTGCTCAATCAACAAAATTTTTGTTGAAATACCATTGTCCCTTCATTGTAGATTTGTTGAGCAGTATTGAAAAGTGGCCACCGTGGAACCATTGTAATTTCATTGACAAGTTATTGCGTTGATTTCATATGGAATTTCTATGGAATAACAATTGTACTTCTACGAAATTCCCATGGATGAACAATTGTACTTCTATGAAATTTCCATAGATGAACTATGGTACTTCCATGAAATGTAAAGTGGAATGCAACATGAAATCAATGAATCTTGATATTCTCCACTGACATCTTCAAGGTGCATTTCTTGGCTTTCCATTACAAGGCCTCTTTCCCTGTAATGTTATGCAAAAAGAAACTTCCAACTTTGTGATTAAGAAAAAGCACATGAATCGGGGTTCTTTTGGTACATACAATGGCTCTGCAGTTTATTTGTCATTTATTCCTTCAACTCCCTTGCAAGCATTGAGGACAGGCTGTTCTTTATGTATGAGATGCTGGCCGAAGGAAACTTGGAGCATGAGTAGTCTGAAAAAGAAACACAGCATTAGACTAGCATTAAAGCATCAGAATTTGCAAACCTAATCTTGTTTGTGACAAGCACTATGTCTAATAAAAGAAGAACTTGCTATATATATGCTTAAATGCAGGCTACACTGCTACTGTAAGGCCCGTATTAAAGAACCCAACTTAAGCTGAAGCACATGCTTGACTTAAGTGACGCCTGTCGTGAACGCACCGGAGGAAAAGCCGTGAGTGCCCTGGGCACGTTCACGCCAGGCGTCACTCAGATCAAGCCAGACATGGGGTTTAACTGAAATTGCGTTCTTGAATACAGCGGTAAGTCGTAAAAAGAAATTAAGTCCTGAGAAAACATTCAGTGGCTGCGCATACACTAGGCAGCTTTCATGCTTTGAGGTATCTGCAATTCAACTTTGCACAGTGCCTTCAAATTGCCCTATCACACAGTCATTCAGCTATGCTTTGAGCCAGAGTCTGCAGTTATCAGGTGTGCACCATAATGTTGTTAAGAGTGGAGACAGAATGAAGGTAAACATCTCAGTATTGACGCCAAACTCCTTGCCGCGCCGGAAACACAGGTTGATGGGATAGCAGCTACTCAGTGAAATTTTATATAATTCACTTACAGGTACAGTTAACCCTCGTTATAGCAAAGTCAGTAAAATCGGCACTTCACTATATAGAAATTTAGTGGAATGTAAATTCGACCGTTTATGCATTTAATTGTCACAGACAGAATTTTCTTACCCGGATAAGGGAGTAAAAATGATCAAATTATCGGGTAATTGGTATAAACAAACTTCAGTGACAAAAAGTCGCAGTTTCCCAGGAAAGGGGAAGCAGGGATAGTGACAGCAAAGTGTCGCACAATTACACGAAGGTTGACAAGCCTTGTTAGTGAGCTACCCTTAAGATTGTATGATAAAACAGCAGAAATAGTAAGCCTAAGTGAGAAGTGTACGAGCTTGCTTTGAATTGCTTTTCAAGAAAAGAATTGTATTTTCTGAACGTGATCTAGAGTGCACAAGGCCCTTTACCGTGCACGTAAGCATGTTTTGCATGCATATAAAATTGTGCGCCCGTTGCTAATAAAGCATTGGTTGAAGCTAGCGTTTGTGTGCGTCCACTCGCATGTGCTTAAACAATCCTAGTAAAGGAAGTATGGTTTGTAGTTTTAGCGGATGTATAAATTGCAGTAAACATTCGCTTACTAATTAAACTAGCAAGCATCGTGCCATGCATGCTCACACAGGCAAACATGAACAAATCTCACTCGATGACTGCAACCACTCGCCGTCACAACACTGCAAACAAAGGGGAGTGAATGCTATGGCCTCTTCATTCAATGCGTTTCCAAAAACGTGATATTACACGAATTCCAACACTAGGTGTGTGCGAAGACTGTGGACGAGTGGCTGTGCACTCTTCGTGCATGCGCTGCCATGGCTGAACACCCTTTCATGTCAATGCAGTGAAATAGCTAAAGGACAAGTGCCGAGGTTTAGCAGCCGTATACTACAATAAATGAAAGAGTGCAAATACTTCAAAAGATGTGTTTGCGTGCACTGGGGCATGACTTATGTAGCACTACATCAGCTGGCATGTGTTACATACAATAACTGCTCATATAAATGTAAGGAATGAACCATATGAGTAGATAGAACAAAGACAATAAGTAAGCCAAACTGCAAAAAAAAAACAAATCAGTCACATATAGACACCAAGAGGGCTGCCCAGCTATGCTTTTGCATATCTCTTACAAAATACAGCATGAGGAGCTGCCAATTTTTAAAATAGCCATTCAAGACAGCAATTTGCAGTTGCACCCACAATAAGATCGACATACATACCAATCACAGCTTGAACACGAACAGGGTCCAAGGCCTCCTTCAGTGGCTGGTCAATGTGTAAATTACTTCTGCCACCCAGCAGTGTCCTTCCCCGCAGCTCATCCTCTGTAAAAACAATTCGCAAAAAAGCCCTGGCAAATTTGCCAGGGCCACTCTCACAGGCACGGCTCAGTTTTTCAAGTGTGCCTTTCTCCACAGTGACGCCCCCCCCCCCCCCCCCTATGTCGACCTGGGAGCATAAAAAAAATCATTTGGCAGTTAGTGCATAAACTTCTGCAGAGCAAGAGATTGAGAATTTGCTGGCAGCTTCATATCTAGGAACAAATAGCAGTTTGAAGGACTGAAACGATGCGGTAACCTGCAGCAGTTACTGACATGACTTACAGCGACAAGTTTTTAGAGCGCAGCTCTTAATAGCCTGGTTACTGCAGTGAACATCAGCGGCGGCGTAACCAATCGAATG
>NC_051155.1:260687649-260709052 GCF_013339745.2 Dermacentor silvarum
ACGATGTTGTGTTGCACGTTATTAGCCCAAGAGATTCGTAGCACGCCCTCTCTATAGAAGGTGTAGCTGCAATAGTAGTACTGTAAGGCACAAGCCTCTGGCCCCTTGCGCTCAAGGGCACTGGTGAGGCAGCTGTGCCATTGGGTTGTCAAATTTTATTGTATTATTCAGACATAGAGTATGTTTTATGATCATAGCCCATATCACTTGTCATTCTCATTATTTTAGTGTCTATATATTTTACGTCATTTACATCGTAGGTTTTAGGCCCCTATACAGCCCATGTGCAATCACCATCTGCCATTTACCACTTCATGGACTGCTTCATACTACCTTTCTTGGCGCTCTTTGGTCATCCCTGGCCCTTGCGCCAATAAAATCCATATATCATCATCATCACTTGCTCGTTAATCGCACGACGTTCTGTAGCAGACGCGATATGGGCTTTGCCGCAATGGCGGTTGGGAGCCAGTGTCAATATGGTGCGTGACAGCAGACGTCCAGCCCAGGGAACGTTGCCCGACATCAAAAGAACAACGAAATTCTTCTAATATGAGCGGAAGCTGAGAACGCTGAGCTGGGTTGAATAGATGAATCGAACACATCTGTGGGCAAAGGGTTGAACGTAGAGAGGAAGAAGCGAGCTTGTTGTAAGTGGCGCAGGACGTGGTTTCGGGAACATCCGTAATTTGTACGTCGTCGATCACCTCCACATGGCCAAGACATTCACCTTGAAGCAGCATCACAGGGTATGAGAAGGGGTTACAGACGAAAATAGCTGTGGAGCCCTGTTCGACGTTCACAGTTGCAAACGGTAGCAGCAGGCCTTTTCGAGTATAAAATCGGCCAGACAGAGAAAGTAGTGCGACGGCGTCAGAGAGGCTGCTGCAATGCATTGAGAGAATCACTGACGAGTTGGGATGAACGCTGGTGTCTTTCTTGCCTGACGAGCAGTTTGTTCGCAAAAGAAGCATTATCGGCAGGCGTCATATCTGAGACCGGCGACAGTTCTAGTTCGGCCCGTGCGCAATGAATAACAGCATTGTGGCGGGCGAGAAAGTCCCACCCCAGGATAACTTCGTGGGAGCAGGAAGCGATCACAATATATTCGATGGCGTATACAACGTCCTCGATGAGAACACGAGCGGTGCACGCCGCTAGCGGGTATTCACCCGCTAGCGGCGTGCACCGTGTGCGGAGGGAAAATCCTGCAAGGGCCGTCGTGACCTTTCGAAGGAATCGACAAAGCTTTGCGTCCATAACTCATACAGCGGCTCCGGTATTTACGAGGGCATATGTGCGCACACCGTCAACTAACACGTCTATCACATTGGTCGGGCTACGTTGAGGACTTTCGCGTTTCGACGGCGTCGCAGCCCTTGCCTCATGGACTGCGACGATTAGTTTTCCTCATCCCGAGCTACGGGATGAGGCCGCATCGGTGGAGCAGGTGAGCGGCGGATGTTGGCGGACCGTCGGAATGGTGTTGACGCAGCCCGAGGTTCGTCGTCGTAATATGAGCGCGGAGAACCCACCATGGGACTTTGTGCATATGGTGCAGCGCTAGGCGACTGCACGCGACTACAGTGGCGTGCGACGTGGCCTACGTAGCCGCACGCAAAACATATCGGCCGATTGTCCGCCGTACGCCACCGGGTCGCTGCGGCAGGTCCCATCCATGTGGGAGGACGCGTTGGACATGGCGGCTGGTTAAACGATTGCATGGCAGGTTGTTGTCGGGGCATAGCGAGGACTTCGGCGTACGTGAGAGGTCCCCGTTGAGGGAGTTATTGAGGCTGGGTGACGACTTCCGCGTAGCTGAGTGGCACAGTCATCGGGATCTGTTGGGGCCTGGCCATGACTTCGGCGTAGCTGCGAGGCGCAGCCGCAGGAACGCGCTGGTGGTGCTCAGGCAGAGCCTCGTGCAGTTCTTGCGCTATGACGCGGCGAAGCGGAGGCGCAAAACTCGGCGTTGGCGCGTTTACCGGCTGCGGCTGTGCAAAATCCATCAATGATAGTTGCCGGGCAACTTCCTCGCGGACGAACGCCTTCATTTCTGCGAGCAAAGCTGTCTGGTCGGACATGGCACCCAAACCAGTGAGGTGTTCGTCACGCGGTAAAGATCAATGGGTCAGTGACCGCTGCTTGCGGAGTTCTTCATAGCTCTGGCACAGTGTGACAATTTCGGCCGCAGAGCGAGGACTTTTAGCCATCAACATGTTAAAGGCGTCGTCTTCTATGCCCTACAGGATGTTTCGAAATCGATCAGACTCCGCCATGGTCGAATGGACTTTCCTGCATAGGTCCAGGACATCTTCAATATAACTGGTGAATGTTTCTTCTGGCTGTTGAGCTCGTTCTCGCAAACGCCGCTCGGCATGCAGCTTGCGAACAGCAGGGCGATCAAATGCATCGGCGAGGGAAGTCTTAAATTCGGACAATGTCTGGAACTCTGCTTCATGGTTGTTATACCACAGGCTGGCCACTCCACAGGCTGGTAGAACAGACCATGACTCAGTTTGGCCGCTTCGTCCCACTTGTCACGGGCGCTTACCCTGTCGTACGCCGTGAGCCATTCGTCCACGTCAGTGTCGTCCACTCCAGTGTAGATAGGAGGGTCGCGATGACGAGGCACCCCGGGACACGCAGTGGGTACGGGAGGAGGCGTTTGCCGGGAGGCGTCTTGGGGCTTGTTAGATGTACGGTGCGGGACCGGAGTTCCAGGATGATTGTCTGAGGGTACCCAGCACACTCCACCAATTCTAAAGGTGTTTATTTGGAAGAGCTCGGAGCAGCGCAACGTCGACGGGCAGGGCAGTCGCAGCTTCCCAGCACGAGAGCCGTTGCTGAGCAAGAGCGCTCGACCCACTAGTGTTTAGAGCCAGTAGCGCTGAATCCACTAACGTCTCTCTTCTTCGCTACAGTATAAAGAGATGTGAAGTCGAGCGTTGCAAGGATTGCGTTATGCGGAATGGCAATATTTAATATATGCTGTTACAACGCTGGGAACAAGGTGGAAGAAGAAGGGCACGAGCTGGTGTCGGAAGACAACAACGTTAGACGATTTTCAACATTTAAAATTTCCGGTGGAACGCGAGCAAGTGCCTTTCACGCCAATGTGAGGTGACGCTGTCAAATTTCCGCTGCAGAGTTTCCCGCCTAAATTGTTATCTTCATAGATCTGGTTTATCAATTACTGACCGCTGCTCGTTTTGTAATCAACCGGAAACTATTGACCATTTTTTTCGTTCTTGCCACCGATTCTCCTCCCTCCGTAGAATGTTTCTGATATTTCCAAATAGTAATCTGGGTTTGGCACTTACAACGCCAAACATTTTGTCTTTTGGCGCCTGTCAATTAGGCACAAGCCAGGATTCGATGATCACTGCTGTACACAAATTCATTGAAGCATCCGGAAGGTTACGCTGCTAGGGTACCGACCGTGGGACATGTTATTTTATGTTTATTTTGGTAGTTAGTTTCTTTTAATTTTTTTCAGTTAGTTCATGTGTAGGACCTCTGAAAATCTGTGTTAAGGAGTTGCCAAAATCTTAATTTTGATTGTTCGCCTTTACCCCTTTTGTTCGTTGTTGCGTGTATGTTTTGTTTTATCCAGTGTGGCCAATCCCCCTCGTGGGTACGAGCCATGTTTTGAGGCAACAACAACAACAACAACAACAACGTTAGGGACTTGCCTGTGCTGCCTGTCTTTTGTAATATCAGCTGTAAATAGATTTCACTGTTACTTTAATCCTTGTGTCACATTTTAGTGAGGTGCGGGGTACATCTCATGCGAGACGGAGCTCAGAAGTGGACGTAGCCTGGCTGTTACTACCATGCCGACTGAGGAAGCGGCAACAACAACGGCGACCACTACGGTGCCCACCATGCCAACCGTCATCTTGGCTCAGCCTCGCGACCCTGGCACGTTTACGGGTACCGACAACCTGAACGTCGAAGATTGGCTTCGGCTATACGAGCGTGTCAGCGAAAGTAACAGGTAGGATCAGACCGTTATGTTAGCCAATCTGATCTTCTACTTGAAAGGCACGGCAAGGCTCTCGTTTCAGACACACGAAGAGGAGCTAACGAATTGGGAGCACTGCAAGAAAAAGCTCTGCGACCTTTTCGGGAGGACAGTTGTGCGACAACGAGCCGCGAAGAGGGCACTCTGAACTCACGCCCCAACGTCAACGGAGTCATACGTGACGTATATTCAGGACGTTCTTGCCCTTTGCCGCAAGGTGGACGAGCGAATGCTGGAAGATGAAATGGTCAACCATGTGCTGAAGGGCGTAGCTGACGACGCCTTTAACCTGTTCGTGTACAAGAACTAGACCAGCATCGATGTCATCATAAGTGAATGCAGACGTTTCGAAGAAGCTAACGGCCGTCGAATCCTCCATCAGTATACCCGTCTTCCCAATACAGCCGCTACATCATCGTGCGAAGACCATTCCGCGCCTCAGTCGACCACGTCCGAGAGCATTGTGCGCATCGTTCGCCGAGAGATAGAGGCCGCATCGCCGGTTAACTCCCAGACGTATGCCCCGAACGATTTTTCACCGACGGTTTCCCTCATCCAGTCTGTCGGTCGCGAAGAACTGGTGCACCATCGTGTTCCCTCCGTGTGCCCCATCAACCGATCCCACGCCTTTACTACTAGTGTCGCGGCTCCGCGGAACCAGTACCTCTCACGGCCCTATCGTAACCCAATGGAATGGCGAACACCACATGACAGGCCTATTTGCTTCAACTTCCGACGTGTTGCCCATATTTCTCGTCACTGCCGCAACACCGGGACACCCTCATTTTGATCTGCATTCCAACCAGACCATCGCTCACCAGGTAGTGGCCCGCCGCCGGAAGAACGCAGAGAGCCTTACCACCGTGCTGAGGCCTCGCCACCTACACGGCAGAGTCGTTCGCATTCTCCTCGACGGCCCCTGCCTCGCCCAGCTACTCTTCGCCGTTCTCCGTCGACCATCTACCGGCGCTCCCCCGCAGGGGCGTCTGCGTAAGCAGGCGTTTGGTGAGTTGCGCCACCACGTACCCGAGCACACGAGGGTTGGACCCTCCCGCGTGTAGCCGTGCGCGGCTTAGCCATGTCCGGGGAAAAGGGGATCCTGGGAGTTGAGCCGAAGCCGGGTGTTTGGACCTCTAAGGCCCCCGGTGGAGGCAACACACCTCTTCGGCCTCTGCTTCACATAGACGGCACCTCCAGACTGACCCACCTGGAGGAAATCGGCAGTCGCCTTTTCCTGTCCCCCTCTCAACACTTTTTCTTTATACTTCTCTTTCATTACTGTTCTGTCTTCTTTTACCTTCTATTTACTTCCCATTTTTCTTGGTGGCAAGGGTTAAGCTTGTGTGGCTAACCTGTCTTGGTTATGTCGTATTTGGTTATAGCAGTGGTGTACAGCTGGCGTCGGCAGGACTTACCTTGCAGGAGCTCCTGTCACGTCCCCTTGTTGGGCTCGGTGGTGGGCGGCTGGCATCGCTGCCGAAATTAAGTAAGGATTTATGGCATCAGCTGCATTCCCCAAACTACCTGATCGTCCTCTTTTCAAAAGAGGACGCACCGAGGAAACAATGAACTTTTTCGTCCAACGTAAAGAAACCTTTCCGCGCTACCATGTAATACATAGCGAAAACCCCGAAAAGACTGTCCGAACCGTTTCCCCATTTGTCGTTGCTAAGTGTCTCACTGACTCACTCGGCCCCGGCTACAAAGTCACAAAAATGGCTAGCGGTGACCTCTTGCTTGAGGTTCGCGACAAGCTTCAGTACGGAAATATCTCAAAGCTCGTGACATTTGGTGACAACCCAGTCACAGTGACAGCTCATCTATCGATGAACACATCCAGAGGAGTCATTTCAGATGAAGATCTCTTAAGCCTGAGTGAAGAAGAACTTCTAGATGGCTGGAAGGACCAAAATGTAATCAAAGCGCAGCGAATAATCATGAAGCGTGAAAACAAAGAAATCCTAACGAAGCACTTGATCCTCACCTTTGCAACGAGTGTAGTGCCAGATTCTCTTGAAACCGGCTACACAAAGACACGAGTAAGAGCATACATTCCCAACCCACGTAGATGCTTTAAGTGCCAAAGATTCGGCCACGGCTCGCAAAACTGCCGAGGCCGACTGACATGTGCGAAATGTGGACAGAATGAACACAACTCTGACAATTGTACTGGTACACTCTACTGTCCTAACTGCGACGGTGAACATGCATCATACTCAAGAGCATGTCCCACGTGGAAAAAGGAAAAGGAAATAATAACTATCAAGATAAAAGAGAACATTTCTTTCCAAGAAGCACGGAGGCGTGTTTCATTCCTTTATACTTCAGGGTATGCTGATGCGGTGCGCAAGGGGGCAGCGTCGCAGCAGACTATGGCACCGGCCCGTCCCACAAACAGTGTGGCTGCGGCTATGCCACCAGCCCCCTTGGCGAAAGCAGCCAGCGCTGCTTCGCCTTCCCTGAAGCAGGGCCCGTCGACCTCCGGGTTGGTAGGCTCCAAGGCCCCGTCTCACGAGGCGAGGGCTTCACGACGTACACAGCGCTCACAAGAGCGGACGTCCAGCACCTCGCAAGAGGCAATGGACGCTAGCCCTAGCCAGCCGCCGCAGCCAGCGCCGAAGGACCGCCGCGAGTCTCAGGACCGTGGCAAGAAAGACAAACCCCGCATTACGGGGCCCGCAAAGGGCCCTGTAAGCTAAACTACCTTGAACTTCGTGTCTTAGCCACACAGCACATATTACTTTTAACATGGATACGGCAATTATACACTGGAACGTCAGAGGTCTTTTCCGGAACCTCGATGACGTTAAAGAACTGTTACATAAGTTTAATCCAAAGGTGCTGTGTGTGCAAGAGACACACCTTAAATCTACACACACAAACTTCCTCCGGCAATACGCCATTTTCCGGAGAGACCGAGAGGACGCAGTGGCGTCGTCCGGTGGTGTAGCTATAATAGTCGACAGAGGGGTGGCCTGTCGGCAACTACTCCTCCGAACCCCCCTTGAGGCAGTTGCTATTCAAGCAGTGCTGTTTGATAAATTGGTGACCATTACGTCTGTATACATTCCCCCGAATTAAGAGCTCTCTAGGGCAACATTTCAGAGCTTTATAGAGGAGCTTCCCGATCCTTACGTAGTCGTCGGAGATCTAAACGCGCATAGTACACTGTGGGGCGACTCTCGTTGTGATGCGAGAGGACGGTTAATAGAAAACTTTCTGTTCTCCTCAAGTGCCTGCTTGCTGAACAAGAAGGAACCAACATACTACAGCACTACACACAAAACATTTTCCTCCATAGATCTTAGTATAGTGACCGGCACACTTCTGCCGTATCTGGAGTGGGAAGTCATTAATAACCCGTATGGTAGTGACCACTTTCCTATCGCTTTAAATCTTACAAAGCAGGATGAATGCCGTACATACGTCCCTCGATGGAAAGTCGATTCAGCTGACTGGACGCAGTTTCATCAAATAACACATTTGCCCTGGGACAATATCCGTGCACTTGGCATTGACGATGCAGTAGCATACTTTACAGCGTTTGTAATTGATGCTGCATCAATATGCATTCCCCAAACAAACGGGACTCCTTCGAAACGGCGTATACCATGGTGGAATGAGGAGTGTAAGGAAGCGCGGAAGAAGCAGAACAAGGCTTGGAATCTCCTACGTAACTCCCCCACCACAGAAAACCTCATTAATTTCAAACTGATTAAGTCACAAGGAAGAAGAACACGCCGCCGTGCAAAACGGGAAAGTTGGCAAAAATACATCGGTAGCATCAATTCTTATACAGATGAAAGAAAAGCATGGAACAGAGTAAACAAATTAAAAGGCCGACAAACTCATCCTCTGCCGATAGTAAATATCCAGGGAGGTACCCTCAAAGATCAAGCTGATTATCTAGGTGCACACTTCGAACATGTTTCCAGTTCATCCCACTATTCCGACACATTCTTAAGATATCAACGACAAGCAGAGCGACTGCCCTTAGATCGGAAAAGCACGCAAAAGGAACCTTACAATCGCCCATTTAGCATGGCTGAATTTCAGGCTGCACTGAAATGTTGCAACAAGTCTGCGCCAGGAGCCGATGGAATAGTATATGACATGATTAATCACATAAACCATGAAACTCACAAAACACTCCTGTCGCTTTTTAATGCCATGTGGTCTACAGGTCACATCCCGTCTGCTTGGAAACAAGCCATCGTAATTCCAATTCTCAAAGAGAACAAGGACCCTTCTTTAGCTGTCAGCTACAGACCCATAGCGTTGACAAGCTGTTTGTGCAAACTCTTTGGGAAAATGGTAAATCGGCGCTTGATTCATTATCTTGAAAGCAACAAAATACTAGATCCTCTGCAATGTGGATTCAGGGAAGGTAGATCTACTATAGACCACCTTGTCCGTATGGAGGCAAACATCCGGGATGCCTTCATACACAAGCAATTCTTCCTATCAGTATTTCTTGACATGGAGAAGGCCTACGATACTACGTGGCGCTTTGGAATTCTCCGAGATTTTTCTGGAATGGGTATCCGCGGTAACTTGCTGAGCGTTATTGAAAATTATCTATATAATAGAACATTCCGTGTGAGAGTTGGCAACGTCCTATCCCGGCCATTCACTCAGGAGACAGGTGTACCTCAAGGTGGAGTGCTGAGCTGTACTCTCTTCATCGTCAAAATGAATTCTTTGCATACCGTTATACCGCGCACAATGTTTTATTCTGTATATGTGGACGATGTGCAGATTGGATTCAAATCATGTAATGTGGCAGTCTGCGAGCGACAGGTACAGCTTTGCCTAAACAAACTGTGTAAGTGGGCGGATGAGAATGGGTTTAGTCTAAACCCACAGAAAAGAACCTGTATGCTTTTCTCTAACAAAAGAGGAATATTACCGGATCCCGATATTTCTCTGAATGGAGAACGTCTATCTGTAAGCTCTCAGCATAAATTTTTAGGTATAATCTTAGATTCCAAACTCACTTTTATCCCTCACCTGAAACATCTTAAAGAGAAATGTCTCAAAACGATGAACCTACTGAAGCTTCTGTCACGCACATCATGGGGAAGTGACAGGCGATGCCTCTTGAACTTATATAAGAGTCTGATACGATCGCGCCTTGACTACGGCGCAATAGTGTATCACTCTGCTACGCCTAGTGCTTTAAAGATTCTCGATCCCGTTCACCATCTGGGTATCCGCCTGGCTACAGGTGCCTTCAGGACTAGTCCTGTAGAAAGCCTGTATGTTGAGTTTAATGAATGGTCCCTACATCTCCAAAGGACATACTTAGCTTTCTCGTACTACCTGAAGGTAGAATCAAATGTTGAACACCCATGTAACTCAATTACTTGCGACGTATCTACTGCCAGGCTTTCTCGTAACCGTTCAGCTTTGAGGACCCCTCTGTTCCTGCGTTTGGAAGCAATGGCAGAGGAAACGGGTGTCCCACTTAGAGAAAGCCTACTAATGGCTCCTACTCGCTTTCCTCCACCCTGGGAATGGCAGACTATCGAGTGTGATATCTCTTTTACGCAAGTATCAAAACATGCCCCTGAAGCTCATATACGTTCTCACTTCCTTGAACTTCAAGCGAAGTACTGCTGTGAAGAATTTTACACAGATGCTTCAAAGTCACCGTCTGGTGTGGCTTATGCAGCTCTCGGAGCATCGTTTTTAAAATCGGGTGCATTAAATCCACACACCAGTATATTCACTGCAGAAGCATTCGCCATACTCACGGCCGTAAAACATATAAAGGAGACACATACCACTAAAGCTATTGTGTTCACGGATTCATTGAGCGTCGTCAGAGGCCTAATGAGCTTACAAAAACTTAAGAACCCTGTTTTTAATGAACTGTACTCATTGTTATGTGCAGCTTACATGTGCAACCAAGTCATTGTTCTTTGCTGGGTACCGGGCCACAGAGGCATAACAGGCAATGTAGCCGCCGACGAAAATGCTACGTCAGTAGCCTTTAGTGATACAGATATAAATATGCCCATAGGAGTCACAGACCTCAAACCCTTGATACGACATCAGTTGAGGAAGTATTGGCAAAGCCAGTGGGATACTGAAGTACTAAATAAGCTACACATCATAAAGCCAAAATTAGGGAACTGGAGATACGAAAGGACAGAAAGACACAAGGAAGTGCTTCTTTGCAGATTAAGGATAGGCCATACCTACGGTACCCACGCTCACCTACTGACTGGAAGCGAACCTCCAACATGTGGCAGATGCGGCAATAGCCTTACAGTTATACACGTTCTCCTTCAGTGCCCTGAAATAGAAGCAGAGAAGAAAAAGTACTTCCCCTCCCTGTATCGTGAGCATGTACCTCTCCACCCAGCATTTTTTCTCAGAAATGAACCGCTTTTCAATTTTAACACGGTCTTAAACTTTTTGAAAGAAACCAACACCTTAAAAATAATTTGGCCAGGTTATTTGTAGCACTGCCTCCCCCTTGGAGGTTGTAGCTGCAATGTAAGCATATTTGTAGAGCCCGTACGTGCCTCGCAACCCTTGCCTCCAAGGGTCCTGTTGAGGTACTAGTGCTACCATCTACTATACGCCTCGCCTAATCATCCATCGCTGCTAACATTTTATGATCAAAGCACCACAACTAATCATTGCCATTGTTTTAGTACATTTATATTTTAAGCAATTTACAGAGACTTATCTTAGGCCCCTTTACAGCCGTGTTACATTCTTTGATCCCATTAATATTAGTGCATCTATATTTTAAGCAATTTACAGAGACTTATCTTAGCCCCCTTTTACAGCCGTGTTGCATTCTTTCATCCCATTAATACTTCATTACACCATGCGTTTGGCGCTCTTTGGCCAGAACTGGCCCTTGCGCCATGAAAACCCATTAATCATCACCGCCTGCCGCCAGCCCTTTGGCAGGACAGCAGGCAGCACACCCAGTCTGTACACCTGGTAAGCAGGCGAACGTCAGTGCAAAGGCCAGTTCACTGACGACACTTCGCGTACAGCAACCGAAGCTCCAGACCGAGGCCAACACAAAGGTCAGACCACCGACATCGCGCGTACAACAACCGAAGCTCTAGACCGACACGGTGGTACCTCATCAGCTCTTCCTCAATGACAAGGTGATCACCGATACGGGTCCCCAGATCACGACCACAATTGAAAACGAAATGCTGCTTGAAAAGCGACGCAAAAACGAAACGCGCAAGCTGTTCAGCTTCGAGCAAGGTGATCAAATACAAAACAGCAAACCGAATCGACATCGCTCTTGCTCATCACTCGACCGCCACCGTAACGTGGAGACTGACCATCACTGGCATATCAGATCTCGAAACCGTAGCCCCGAGACAGCACCTCCTCTATACTTTCAGTGCCTGGCGAAAGAGCCGAGAATAGCCCGTCGCCGTCGGCTATAGTAAAACGCATTGCCACCAGGTGACTCCACCTAAACAGGGTTCCCCGACGCTGATTTACCGCGGCACCGGAGGGGCTGAGGTGGTACCACGCGCGCGGTGGCAAATGGCAACGCAGCGGACAAAAACGCAGCAAGACGTGTTCTCCCGCTTTGTTTGCTGCAGATCTGAATAAGTTAGGATGTTTATTTCAGCATATCTTGCCCCACGAGGAACACTGAGTAAATGTATCAAAGAAAAACAACTGAGAGACATCCGAAGCAGATACATATATTACAGAATGTGAGTGGATGTGAAATGCAGTTGTCTTTTTCTGGCGCCAGTTGAATCCTTTGAGAATTTAGCTTTACTGCATTTCTAGCACCTTAGGATAACGCAACGCACACGGCAGCAGAACAGACTAAGAATACTCAATTCATTAAGCGATGTCTGCACACAGACAGAATCACCAGAATCTATGCAGTGAATTGTCAAGATTACAGAATCCGAACGCCATGCAAGGACCTTCTAGAATGAAGTCATGTATGAAAAAGTCCACCATGTAACATATAGTGTGTTCAGAAAGAGCCTCTCTGGCTTCTTCAGTGGCATACCTGAAAAACAATGAAAAGTGTGACACTTATTGAAATCTGCAAAATAAATCCAATCAGAAGTGTTTCAAGTTTAATGAAATACATGCAAGGGATGTTTATTTTCAAGCCACTTCCGCTTTTCTTTATGTGCACAATTGTGCAAAGAGCACCTGAAGGTGTTGCACTGCTTATCGCAGTTTTAGACACTTTCTTGAAAGTGGCTTTCGAGCAAAGTACTTGTAAGCATCGTGCTTGTCTGTGATGCTACATGCATAGTTTGCGAGAGGCCTCACAAAACGCACTGTAATAAGCTCCATCAGCTTCTGTCGGTGCATCATGTCATTCTCTTTACACTGCAGCAACTTTGAGGCACACAGAGCTGGAACAACGTGTGCCACCAAACTAGCCATGGGTCTCTCAAGAGCTGGATTTTACTTCAGGGCTTGCTCAGAGTTAACACACAAGATGTCCAGGACAAAAAGCAGCTGGTCAAAGGGATATAAAAGTCCCCCACGGCCCTGGCTGCGAGTGAACATCTACAATGGCTGATTTGTTCGTGGCGTGGATGCCGATTGCCACACAGTTCTCGCAGTTTATCTGCTCACTGATGACGCAGACAATATAGCCACCGACATAGACGGTTGCAGGTATCTGCAGGGAAGGCATGTACAGAGGCAAAACAGTAGTGTTGAGTCTGAAGAACATTCAGAGCAGCTCTTCCCAGTTGTGAATGAGGTTGAACAGATGTTTCTGGCTTCTCAGATGATACAGTTGGTGACACGACTTCTGACTCACTGTGTGTCACATTTGAAAGTGGATTGGATGCAGCTATTCCAATTTTCAGCACCTTCTGAAGCCCTGAAAGGGCAGCACGAACATCTAGTGCATCATTGCACCCAGCTGACCTTCGCAATGTTCCAAATAGAGACTCTATCGGGTCACTACAAAAACGGGTCAATACAAAGGCAAATATTTCAACCCTCAATAGGTGTTTCATGCAGGCCACGGTGCTGTATGTAGTGGTCAAGAATGCCTCGTATGTCTCCTTTGTCAGAATCTCATGAGGATGGGTGCAACTTGTTTTCAATTCATGCATTGAATGAAAGTTAGAGGTCACATTGGCATTGTGACCTCTAGCCACTCAAGCTGGGCATCTTCTGTGCTTTTGTACTGCTTAACATCTGGAAACCTCTGGCGCAGATGTTGAACTGTATTACTGGTGTCGTGGAGAACAAACCAGCGATAGAAGTTCTCCATAAAAGTGATGGTCGGGCCTGCACTTGCGAATGAAATATGGCAAGTGTGACCAGCTTGTTCCTGAAGGTGTTGCAAAACAGCCATTACTGCAGGAGATATGAGTTGAATAGCCCTCACCACGTTCATTTTTTTCCCCGCAGGGGCGTCTGCGTCAGCAGGCGTTTGGTGTGTTGCGACACCACGGACCCGACCGAGCACACGGGGGTTGGACCCTCCCACGCGTAGCTGTGCGTGGCTTAGCCGTGTCTGGGGAAAGGGGGATCCTGGAGGTTGAGCTAATGCCGGGTGTATGGACCTTTAAGGCCCCCCGGCGGAGGCAACACACCTCTTTGGCCTCTGCTTCACATAGACGGCACCCCCGGGCTGACCCACCCGGGGGAAATCGGTAGTCGCCTTTTCCTGTCCTTCTCTTCAATCTTGGTCTTTCTCTCTCACTTTCAATCTATCCTGTCTTCTTTTCTCTTCCATTTACTTCCAGCATTCCTGGCGGCGAGGGTTAACCTTGCGTGTTATAACCACCCTTGGTTATACGTATTTGGTTATAGCGGGTACGTACAGCTGGCGTTTGTGGGACTTGTGTTTACAGGTCCTACATCGTCCCCTTGTTGGGCTCCATGGTGGGTGGCTGGCGTTCCTGCCGAAAAATTATTATTTTTGATGGCTTTTTCTTTCCCTGCATTACCAGATCGCCCCCTGAAGCGGGGGCGCACCGAAGATGTATTCAAATTTTTTGGCCGGCAAACTGAAAATTTCCCTCGATTCCACGTAATCCATTGTGAAAAACCCGAAAAGGCGGTGAGAACGATCTCACCTTTTCTTGTTTCAAAATGCCTGACAGAGACAATAGGGGCCGGCTACAAAAGCTACGAAATTGGCTAGCGGCGACCTTCTTCTTGAACTCCGAGATATCAAACAACATGAGAAACTGCAGAACCTCGTATCAATTGGAGACTTTCTTGTCACTGTGACCCCACACCGCACTATGAACACCAGTCGTGGTGTTGTTTCGGATGATGATTTGATAGAGCTAAGTGAGGCAGAACTATTAGAGGGATGGAGTGACCAAAATGTGATCAATGTCAGAAGAATCAAGATGAGGCGTGACGGAAAAGAAATTCTGACCAAGCATCTCATTCTAACCTTCGGCTCAAGTGTACTGCCCGAGACTATCGAGGCAGGCTACATAAAGCTCAGAGTCAGGCCGTATATCCCTAATCCCCTGCGATGTTTCAAATGCCAGAGGTTTGGCCATAGCTCACAGAGCTGTCGAGGTCGAACTACTTGTGCCAAATGCAGTGCTTCTGAACACACATCTGAGTCGTGCAACAATACTCCACATTGTGTAAACTGTGATGGCGAGCATGCCGCATACTCGCGGTCCTGCCCATCCTGGAAAAAAGAAAAAGAAATTGTCACGATTAAAGTCAAACAAAACATTTCGTTTAAAGAGGCACGAAGGCAGGTGTCCTACCTCCCAAAAATCAGCTTTGCCGATGTGACGCGTCAGGGGGCAGCGTCGCAGCAGCTTCCGGCTGCCGTCCGGCCCACACGTAGTGAGCCGGCGGTGAAGCCATCTGCCCCCTCGGCGGCTGCAGCTAGCACTGCTCCGCCATCCCAGAAGGGGCCATCGACCTCCGGGCTGGTGGCCTCCAAGGTCTCGTCCCTCGAGATGAGGCCTTCACCGCGAACAAACCGTTCTCAAGAGCGGGTGTCCAGCGCTCCGCAAGAGCCGATGGACACATCCTCCAGCCAGACGGCGCAGCCAGCGCCAAAGGAGCGGCGAGAATCCCTCGACCGCTCCAAAAAAGAAAAAGCCCGCATCACAGGGCCCGACAAGGGCTCTGTAAGTTAGTGTTTTCACACGAGACACACAGCACAAACATTGTCTGCAACATGAACACACAGATACTACAGTGGAACGTCAGAGGATTACTTCGTAACCTCGACGACATCACAGAACTCATACATAAATTTAATCCGAAGGTGCTGTGTGTCCAAGAAACACACTTAAAGCCTAACCAGTCCAACTTTCTGAAGCAATGTGCCATTTTTCGTAAAGATCGTGACAACGCTTCTGCCTCGTCCGGAGGTGTAGCCATAGTTGTAAATAAGTCTATTGCCTGCCAACAGTTTGCCCTACACACGCCTCTCGAGGCTGTATCCGTGCGAGCAATTTTATTCAACAAGCTTATAACCATTTGCTCCATTTACATACCACCCAACCATCACCTGAGTAAAACGGAATTTTACAGCCTCATCGACCAGCTCCCAGAACCATACATTATCACTGGTGATTTTAATGCTCATCACACTCTTTGGGGAGACTCGCGATGCGACGCGAGAGGTCGGCTCATCGAAAACTTCCTTGTTAACTCCGGTGCGTGCCTGTTCAATAAGAAGGAACCAACATATTACAATATCCATCATAGTTCATATTCATCAATAGACCTGTCAATTGGCTCTGCCTCACTTTTCCCTGATTTAGATTGGCATGTAATTAAAAACCCATTCGGAAGTGATCATTTCCCAGTAACCCTAAACTTAGTAACCGAACATGACTCTCTTCCCCATGTCCCTCGCTGGAAACTGGCCTCAGCTGACTGGGAATGCTTTAGGGAATCCACGTACTTATCACGAGATTTTATAAATAATTTTACTATAGATCATGCCGTATCATATTTTACTGCTTTTATCATTGACGCCGCTGAGAAGTTCATTCCTCAAACAAGTGGCACTTCATTCAAAAGACGGGTCCCCTGGTGGAATAACGATTGTAGACAGGCACGAAGGAAACAAAATAAAGCTTGGGGCAAACTACGTGAACGTCCTACGGCTGAAAACCTAACAGAATTTAAACATGTTAAGTCCCAGGGAAGAAGGACGCGAAGACAGGCTAAGAGGGCAAGTTGGGAGAGGTTTCTCTCAGGTATCAATTCGTATACTCAAGAGGCAAAAGTATGGGACAGGCTAATGAGGCTAAAGGGAAAAGAAATCCATCCGTTGCCGCTAGTGAACGACGAAGCGAACAGCTTGGAAGGCCAAGCTGACGCTCTTGGCGAACACTTCGAGCGCGTGTCCAGTTCGAATAATTATTCTGACGCATTCCTTAAGCACAAACAAATCGCAGAACGCAAGGCTATTGACCGTAAATGCAGACAGAATGAACCCTATAACATGCCATTTAACATCGCCCAATTGAGAGCCTCCTTGACTGCCTGTCGGAGCTCTGCACCTGGACCCGACAGGATCATGTACGACATGATTAAACACATTCACAGTGATACTCAAATAACGCTACTCGCACTTTTCAATGCTATTTGGGCTGCCGGATACCTACCTACTGCATGGAAAGAATCCCTTGTCGTTCCGATTTTAAAACAAGGTAAAGACCCCACATTAGTAACAAGTTACCGCCCAATAGCCCTCACAAGTTGTATCTGCAAACTCTTTGAAAAAATGATAAACCGTCGCCTTTTACACTTCCTTGAGTCAAACAAAATTCTTGATCCATATCAGTGCGGCTTCAGAGAAGGACGGTCTACAACCGACCATCTCGTGCGCATCGAAGCAAACATTCGTGATGCTTTCATACATAAACAATACTTCTTATCCGTGTTCCTCGATATGGAAAAGGCGTACGATACGACCTGGCGTTACGGAATCCTACGCGATCTGTCGGCAGTGGGCATCCGCGGTAATATGTTAACCATTATTGAAAGCTACCTACACAACCGCACATTCCGGGTTAAAATAGGTAATGCACTGTCGCGTCCATTTATACAGGAAACAGGTGTAACCCAGGGAGGCGTGCTCAGCTGCACACTGTTTATCGTGAAGATGAACACACTTCGTGCCTCATTACCACCGGCTATTTTTTATTCTGTCTACGTGGACGATATACAAATGGGCTTCAAGTCCTGTAACCTGACCGTGTGCGAGAGACAGGTACAGCAGGGTTGAACAAAGTGTCTAAGTGGGCAGACGAAAACGGTTTCAAAGTTAACCCCCACAAAAGTTCCTGTGTTCTTTTCACACGAAAGAGAGGCCTGATTCCAGATCCTTGTGTAGGACTGTGTGGACAGCAAATACCTGTGAACAAAGACCACAAGTTTTTAGGCATTATACTTGACTCTAAGCTAACTTTCATCCCATACATCAAATATCTCAAAGCAAAATGCCTAAAAACAATGAACCTAATGAAGATTATATCTCACACAACATGGGGCAGCGACAGGAAGTGTCTATTGAACCTTTATAAGAGTCTCATTCGTTCACGACTAGATTATGGGGCTGTAGTATATCACTCTGCCGCCCCAAGCGCACTAAAGATGCTAGATCCCGTTCACCATCTAGGTATCCGACTGGCCACAGGCGCTTTCAGAACAAGCCCTATTGAAAGCTTATATGTAGAATCGAATGAATGGTCACTCCATCTGCAGAGATCATACACCAGTTTCACATATTTCCTCAAAGTACACTCTAATCATGAACATCCGTGTTCTAAGACCGTTAACGATTTGACGTGTACTACACTTTTTTCATAATCGACCCTCTGTGAGACAGCCTTTTTCACTGCGTGTGAGGGAGCTTAGCGTTGAAATGGATGTCCCACTCCTCGAACATCGCATAATGCCTCCAGCTAAACTGCCACCTCCTTGGGAGTGGCAGGTGATAGAATGCGATATATCTTTTGTAAAAGTTACAAAGTACGCAGCAGACCTCGAAATTGGAATGCATTTCCGTGAACTCCAATCTAAGTATTCGTGTGCTGAATTCTACACTGACGCATCAAAGTCGCACGCTGGCGTATCTTACGCGGCCATTGGTCCCTCTTTCTCTGAATCGGACGTATTGAACCCTTATACAAGCATCTTTACTGCAGAAGCCTATGCGGTGCTGTCTGCGGTTAAACACATTAAGAAGTTAAAACCACAGAATGCAATAATATTTACGGACTCCTTAAGTGTCGTAAAGGCACTAATGTCTATAAGAATACACAAAAATCCTGTTTTTATTGAGCTTTACACATACCTGTGCAATATTTATTCATCTGGTAGACATGTGACAATATGCTGGGTTCCTGGCCATAGAGGCATTGAGGGTAATGAACTGGCAGACAAAGTGGCCACATCAATTACATCTCAAGCAATTAATCTTACCGCTGCTATTCCTGCCATAGACCTCAATCCTTTTTTGCGAGCGAAACTGCGAAACCACTGGCAACGCTTGTGGGACGCCGCAACAAATAATAAGCTCCACTTGATTAAACCACAGCTAGGCTTCTGGCCCTGTACAACAAAAACACGACGAACTGATGTCCTATTCTGTCGTCTCAGAATAGGACACACATATGGTACTCACAATTTTCTGTTGACTGGTAACGAGCCTCCAACCTGTGGTCGATGTGGTGAGAGGCTGAGCGTCCTCCATGTCCTCCTGGAGTGTCGGGAAGCCGAAACAGAGAGAAGGAAACATTTTCCTCTTGCATACAGCTATTGTGTCCCGCTCCATCCGTCCATGTTTCTTGGTAAACAACCACTTTTTACAACCAAAGCAGTCCTCGCATTCTTGAACGATGTTATGCTACATGTCATAAGCCCAATAAATTCGTAGCGCATCCTCTCGCCAGAGGATGCCGCTGTGACAGTAGTTCAGTATAGCACCTGCCTCCAGGCCCTTGTGGTTCAAGGGCTCTGTTTAGGCAGTAGTGCTTTTGCCAATTACAACATGTGAAATAACTTGAATATCTTCACTCTTTTTTCAATGCATTCTTCATTTTCATGATGATGATTAGTGGGGTTTAATGGCGCAAGGGCCAGATATGGCCAAAGAGCGCCATACACATGGTAATGAGTTTCCGATGAGTTGTTTATTAAATAGAGGAATGTGCTGTGAATGGTGTATGTTAAGTGGCTGTAAATAGGCCTAAAAACAGTCGCTGTAACTTGCGTAAAATATATAACTATTAAAATGATGACAGTGACTAGAGATGTGGGAAATGACCATGGATGGTTTGTTCTGAGGTAAAAACGTGTACGTGAAAGTAGCACTGGTGCCTCAACAGGACCCTTGAACGCAAGGCCTGAGAAGCACGTGCTCTATAATACTGCTGTCGCAGCAGCAGCCTCTGGAGAGAGGATGTGCTACGAATGTTGGGGGCTGATGACTCGCAATGTACCGGCATCTTCAAGGAACTTTAAAACTAACCTGTAGTCAAAGAACGGTTCTGTGCCCAGAAACATTGCTGGGTGTAGAGGTATGTATTGTTTGTATGCTAAGGGAAAATATTTCTTTCTTTGAGTCTCTAATTCCTTGCACTCTATTAAGACATGGATTACAGTTAGCGTGTCGCCACATTTGCTACAGGAAGGGGGTTCATTACCAGTCAACAGGTGCGAGTGCGTGCCATACGTATGACCAATTCGGAGGCGGCAAAGGATGACTTCGGTTTGTCGTGTTTTCGTAGTGGGTGGCCAATTCCCTAGTTGTGGTTTAATGGCGTGAAGTTTATTTATTGTTTCCTCGTCCCATAAGTGCTGCCAATATCTCCTAAGGCTTTTGCGCAGGAAGTGCTTCATATCTATTGCAGGAACAGCTATAGAGGAAGTGTTCCCCTTCCTTACAAGGGAAACGGCAGTTTCATCTGCAAGCATGTTGCCCTCAATACCTCTGTGGCCGGGTACCCAGCATATAGCGACACGTTGGTTAGACGTATATGCTGTGCACAGCACTGAATAGAGCTCACTGAGCACAGGGTTTTTGTGTTTACGAGGAGACATAATGCCTTTACTACGCTTAATGAGTCGGTGAATATAACTGATTTTTGAAGCTTTGTTTTCATTATATACTTCCCTGCACGCAATAGGGCATGAGCCTCAGCCGTAAATATGCTTGTTTCTGGATGCATTTCACCGGATTCAGAAAAGCATGGACCGATTGCCGCATAGGACACGCCAGCATGTGACTTTGATGCGTCAGTAAAGAATTCCGGGCAAGAGTATTTCGATTGAAGTTCACGAAAGTGCATCCGGATATGTACTTCCGGAGCATGCTTCGAGACATCAACAAACGATGTGTCAATTTCTATAAGTCGCCATTGCCACGGCGGTAACGGCTTTGCCGGAGCCATTACATGGTGTTGAAACAGTGGGACACCGCTTTCTTCGCTGAGTTTCCTCACCCGCAGTGAGAAGGGTTGCATTGCGGTAGGTCGGTTGTGGAAAGTGTGGCACACGTAGTGTCATTTATAATGGAGTAACAAGGATGTCGGCAGTCCGAGTTTACTTTCAGGAAGTACATAAAGCTTGAGTAGGACCTTTGAAGGTTAAGGGCCACTCATTTGATTCCACATAAAGACTTTGCACAGGGCTTGTTCTGAAGGCTCCGGTTGCCAAGCGGATGCCTAAATGATGAACAGGATCGATCATCTTTAAGGCACTGGGGGCGGCGGACTGATAGACTATCGCACCGTAGTCTATGCGTGAACGAATGAGGCTTTTGTATAAGTTCAACAAACACTTTCTGTCACTGCCCCATGCGGTGTGCGACAATATTTTAAGAATGTTTATTGCTTTTAAGCATTTGGCTTTAAGGTACTTTATGTGGGGAATGAAAGTCAGTTTAGAGTCTAGAATTGTGCCTAAAAATTTGTATTCTGTGTTTACTGGTATGAGCTGTCCGTGTAGTTGCAGTTCAAGGTCTGCTACGAGCCCTCTCTTTCGTGTGAATAGAACACACGAACTTTTATTAGGGTTTACTTTAAAGCCATTTTCTGTGGCCCCTTTAGAGACTTTGTCAGGGCAACTTGAACCTGTCGTTGGCACACTGTAAGGTTACAGGATTTATAGCCTATCTGTACGTCGTCGACGTACACGGAATAAGATATGGCTGAAGGCAATGATGTGCGAAGTGAGTTCATCTTGACTATGAAGAGCGTACAGCTGAGAACGCCTCCCTGAGGTACCCCAGTTTCCTGTATGAATGAACGGGACAACGCATTACCTATTTTGACCCGGAAAGTGCGATTCTGCAAGTAGCTCTCTATAACGTTTAGCATGTTCCCGCGGATGCCCATTGCCGACAGGTCTCGCAGGATTCCGTAACGCCACGTGGTGTCATAC
>NC_051155.1:260709152-260769151 GCF_013339745.2 Dermacentor silvarum
CGGGTGCGTCTGACCAATAACTTTGGCTTTCGGCGACCAAGCTTTCCTCTTGATCCTCACGACTTGACCTTCTTTAAGGGGTGGAAGCGGCCCTTTTGAACGATCAAACTGGATGTGCTTTGCACTTTCACCTTCTCTTGGACGTTGAAATCTGGCAAGGTTGACCTTAGTTTCGTCCTTGCAACAATTCTCCCGCTGACGTCCACCTTCCAGGGGCGTCGATGGTAATTCGGGAGACCCAGCCAGAAATATTCGCCTGCTTCGTTCGTTTTCTTCAGAATCCGTTTCACCACCTGAACTCTCTTCTCCGCCAAGCCGTTGGCACGAGGGAACTCCGGACTCGATGTCACATGTCGAAAGTCGTACTTGTCTGCGAATAGGCGGAATTCTCGACTTGCAAAACTGGGTACACTGCCGCTCAAACCACACCGGCACACCCTGTCATACTCAGCAAAATATGGCTAGCTTGTAGAACCGTTGCCCGCATGGACGTGTCCTCCAGCACTCGCAATTCTGGAAAGTTCGACAGGACGTCATACACGGACAGATATTATTTTCCCCCATAGTGGGGGAAAATCGACACCAACGCGATACCACGGGTATTCGAGTGGGGATCTCATGATTAGTGGTTCTGCCGGTTGGCTGTATGCGTGGCGTCTGCATACCTCGCACTTTGAGTCATAGCAGCGATTTCGCCATTAATGCCTGGCCAAAACACGCATCTTCTCGCTCTTGCTTTCCATTTGTTCTGGCCCATGTGGCCTTGATAAATGCGCTCTAGCATTTCCTTTCGCAAGCGCGAAGGGATTATTACTTTGCTGCCTTTAGAAGAATCCTTTGATGACAGAAAGTTCGCTGGCAAACGGTTTCAACTATCCCTGTATGCTTTCGCCGGCAATATACTCTTCTTTACTCCACACGGGTATGGGTCTTTATCCGTTGCGTTTTCGAGCCGCTTTAGCGTGACATCGGTTACAAAATCTGCTAGCATACTCACGGCGTGTATTTCGATGTCTTCGTCACTTGCGGCGTCACCTTCTGAGTCGGGAACTGAAGCTCTTGAAAGCATGTCCGCCAGGATGAGCTGCTTTCCTGGAATGTATTGCATAGTGAAATCGTATTTTAATAACGCAGGAAGAACCTTTGAAGTCTGGGGGGCATTTCTCCGATTGCTTTTTTAGCGATAGCTATCAGTGGACGGTGGTCGGTCTCCAACGTTATTTTGCGGCCGTAGATGAAATAATGAAATTTCTGACATCCGAACGTCACCGCCAAAGCTTCTTTTTCAATCTGAGAGTAGCGTAGTTCTACTGAAGAAAACGTTCTGGATGCGTACGCAACAGGATGCCAGCTATCGCCATGAAGTTGTAGAAGAGTCTAGCCCAGCCAAGCCAGTGACGCGTCTGACGTCACCTTTGTTTCTTTTAGAGGGTCGAAAATTGCCAGAACTGGCCCCCTGCTTAGGCATTCGCATATTCTGCCCATTCTTTTGCGTGGCTGGAAGACCACTAAAATGCGTCATGTTTGATTAAACTGCGCAAACCAGGAGTTTTTTCTGCTAACGAAGGAATATACTTCGAAAATAGTTGGCCACGCCGAGCAATCGCTGCACTCCACGCTTGTCGGTTGGCGCCGGTATGTCCGCTATGGAGTTGACAAGCTGTCGGTTCGGCGTTATTCCCTTTGCAGAGATCACATCACCTAAAAATTCAATTTCTTCGACGCCCACTTTGCACTTCTCTGCATTCAGTGCTAATCCCGCTCGTGTCGTGGCTTCAAGCGCGCTTTTTAAACGCCTGTCATGCTGCTCTCTTGACGTTCCCCACTCCAAAATGTCATCCACATACATGATTGCCCGGCAAGGACTGGAAGATTTCGTTCAACGTTTTTTGAAAAACTTCGGACGCAGAGGAGATACCGAACGGCAGCCTTAAAAATCGATATCTGCCGAACGGTGTTGCAAATGTACAGATTCTTGATGTGCTGTCATCAAGCGGAACTTGATGAAACCCTGCTTTCGCATCGAGACGGCTGAGTACTTTTGCGCCTGCCAATTCTGCTTATATATCCTCGCGCCGTGGCATCTCGTAATGCTCTCTCTTTATGCATTCGTTGATCCTTCTAGGATCCATGAAGAGTCGTAGTTTTCCGTCTTTTTCTTAACAATTACTAAAGGGTTCACCCAGTCAGTCGGCTCGTTGACCTTGACAATGATTCCGGCTTCTTCCATTCGCCTCAGTTCCTTGCGCAGTGGTTCCCGCAGGGTCAAGGGTGCACGCCGGGCTGCTTGTACAACTGGAACTGAGCCTTTCTTGAGCACCATTGTATTGGCGTTGGACGCAGCCGGTACCTTGGAAAACTCGCTTTATTCTTGCAGAAGTTTTTCCGAACTGCTTGTTACAGTATCCACGTTTCTGGTAATCAATCCGAGCTGTTCCGTTGCGTTCAGCCCAAGCAGCGGCTGATGTCCTTTCTTGACAACGAAAAAATTCAGCTTGCAGCTTTGGCCCCCGATGACCGCTTGTTCGCTGATGACGCCCACATGCTTGATTGTGGATCCGCTATAGGATCTTAGCGTTGAAGTGCTCTGTTGGAGGAGCGGTCTTGGTTTAATGTTCTTGTAGATAGAGAATGGCAGTAGATTTGCTTGTGAACCTGTGTCAATTTTCAGAAAAACTTGCTCACCACCAACGTTCGCCTTGACCATCCAGGCACGCTTAGTTCCTACGCAGTCCACACAGACATCCAAGATGGCGAAGTCGTCGTCCCTCAATTCACTGACTTGCGCTGCCTTTCGACAGCACACTGCGAAATGGTTCTTTGACTGGCATACTCTGCAACTTTTTCCATAGGCCGGACAGTTTCGTGGCTTGTGCACCCTGCCGCACTTGGAACACTTGGGGTTTTCCTTGAGGCCATCTTGTTTCTTGCGTCATCTGCACCGGATCTATTTGTTCTTCTTTTTGAGCCCATGCTTCGTTTTGGAGAGCTGCTGCTTCGAATGCCTTTCATATTTGTTCCACTTTAGCCATTGTTAGCTGGTTGTCTTGGAGAAGCTTCGTGCGTAAAGTCTCTATATGGATTCCAATTACTATTTGATCGCGGATCATGGAGTCGGCCAAGCCTTCGAAATTGCATTGCCGGGCCTGCTTCATCAAGTCGCGTACAAAGTGCTCGAACGTCTCCCCTGCTGCCTGCATTCTCTTCCGGAACACATACCGCTCGTACACTTCATTTGTCTGTACGCTCCAGTAGTTGTCAAACTTCTCTACGACGGTCTTGTAATCTTCTCTACTTTCATCTTCCTTAAACACGAAATTGTTAAAGATTTCGCGAATTTCATCACCGGCCAATGTCAGCAGTAGTGCCGTCTTTGCAGCATCGCTCAGAGGTTTGTCTTGGGGTTTCGCTACTGTAATGTAGAGCTCTAGCTTTTGCTTAAATAGCTGCCAGTTTTTGGAGACGTCACCTGATACGAAGAGGGTCTGGAGGCTTCAGAAGATCCATTGCATTGCCGTAGCTCCCAAAACTTGACTCACATCAGGGCATCGTCAGGCACGCCTGGCACTTCTGACACCATGTATCGTTGCGCTGCAGTGATGTAGAAAGAAGCCGTCATCTGATGAGCGAAAAGGGACGCCACCTTTATTTGAGGCTCCATTATATAGGCATGCCAATACGTGTGGCCAAGAAAAGAGAAAAGGCGTATCTTGCGCGGAGTAGCTAAAATACAGAAGATTTCCGCGCATGTCTTATCACATGGCGATACATACTTCATCGCCCCTGCGTCCTGCCTCCACTTCTTTCGACAACCATCCGGAAAACTAGGCGCTGCAGTTTTCGAGGAGAAACTGCTTGTTTGCGAACTGTTCCAATTCCTCCTGCTCGCCCGACTAATTTACTCGCTCTTTGTGTGGAAGATGTTTCTGTCGACGCTCTTATTGACACTGGCGCCGCCATTTCTGTTATTAATCGCGAACTATGCTTCCGTCTACGAAAAGTGCAAACTCCGTATGTTGGTCCGGTCTTATGTGGCGCCAATGACAGTCCGATTTACCCTACCGGGCAGTGTACTGCTCGTGTCCTCATCGACAGAACTCGCCATCATGTACAGTTTACTGTGCTTCCGTCGTGCGCTCATCCGCTCATCTTAGGCTGGGATTTCTTGTCAGCTGGATCTGCTGTCATTTGGTGCGGACAACCACTTATACATATTACGGACACCGAGCTCTGTGGCGCTGCCGATTCCTCGCCGCCCACCTTGTCACAGCGGCAGACTTTGTTCTTCCACCCGGCCAAGCCTGCATTCTCACCATTAGATCTAGCGAAAATATCGATGGCGACGCAGTGGTTTCCCCTTCTCAGCGCTGCATTTTTCGGGGAATCGCCATCGCTTCTTGTATAGCGCGTTTCTCACGCGGCTGCGCCACTCTGACCACCTACAACACGACGTCAGAGCTACTTCTGCTGCCGGAGGGGTCCACTGTTGCCATGCTTATCGACGCAGCACCAGTATGTGTCGTCACTGCTTCGCCTGTTTCCTCCTTCGCCGAGTGTACGCCCATGGACGGTTCACCCAGTGCTCTCAGGGCCACTGTGAGTTCAGATCTGAGCCCAACTCAGACTGATGCCTTGCTGACCATCTTAAGGAAACACCAACCTTGCTTTGACGTGTGTTCGGATGGCTTAGGGAAAACAACCGTGGCCGCTCATCACATCGAAACCGACGGATCCCGCGTCATTCGTCGCCGCCCTTACCGTGTATCGTCTGCTGAACGGAAAGCTATAGAAGACCAAGTCAACGACATGCTCGCACGGAACGTTATAAGGCCCTCAGCAAGCCCTTGGTCATCTCCTGTTGTCCTAGTTAAAAAAGGACGGTTCGCGGTACGCTTTTGCGTCGATTATAGGGCCATAAACAAAATTACCCGTAAGGACGTATATCCTATGCCCCGTATTGACGATGCTTTGGATACCTTACAAGGTGCCGAATACTTTTCGAGCCTCGACTTGCGTTCTGGATATTGGCAGATCTTGATGCATGAGCCCGACAAAGAGAAGACGGCGTTTGCAACACTGATGGCCTTTTCGAATTCAACGTAATGCCTTTTGGTCTGTGCAATGCGCCAGCCACATTTGAACGAATGATCGACACCGTACTACGCGGCCTATGTTGCCTGGACGACATTGTCATCTTTTCGTCCAGCTTCTCCCAACACCTAGAACGTTTAGACGACGTTCTCACGTGTTT
Organism: Dermacentor silvarum; assembly: GCF_013339745.2. Lineage (NCBI taxonomy): Eukaryota > Metazoa > Arthropoda > Arachnida > Ixodida > Ixodidae > Dermacentor > Dermacentor silvarum. The sequence continues at coordinate 260,714,404 of NC_051155.1, forward strand.
AGCCAAGGCCGATCTCCAGTTCAATACTAAGAAGTGTCGATTTGTGAGCCGCAGCATCAAAGTATTAGGTTACGTGACCAGCAAGCACGGCATTGAACCAGATCCCGACAAGGTCGCTGCTGTACAGCATTTCCCAACACCAACCACATCTAAAGACCTTCGCAGCTTTCTCGGGCTAGTGTCGTACTTCCGCCGCTTTGTCTGTGGCTTCGCGACTATCGCAGCTCCTCTTCATAAACTCCTGACCACGATCATACCCTTTACCTGGACGGATGAATGTGAAGCCGCCTTTCAGACCCTCAAGCGATGCCTCACACCAGGACCAGTGCTTCGTCACTTTGATCCCACAGCCTCTACTATCCTCCACACTGACGCAAATGGGCATGGAATAGGCGCTGTCCTGCTGAAAGCGGAACCACGCGTCTGAAGAGCAAGTCGTGGTCTACGCGAGTCGTACTCTTTCTCCTGCTGAGCCAAACTATACTATCACCGAACATCGTATGGTCCATACAAAAGTTTCGCTCCTATTTATATGGCCGCCAATTTACAATTGTGACTGACCACCATGCTCTGTGTTGGTTGTCCTCCCTGAAGAATCTGTCCGGACGCCTAGGCCATTGGGTTCTGCGTTTGCAGGAGTACGACTACACTGTCACATATAGGTCTGGCAGGCAACATCAAGATGCTGACGCTTTATCTCGTTGCCCGCTGTCGCCAAATTCCCCTGTCTCACCTTCCCTCCGTTCGGCACCGCCCAGCCAACCGACCACAACCATGGCCCCGGTACGGTTCGTGACCTCGGTCGACATTCTGTCCTCAGAAGACCTCGCCTCCCTCCAATGTGCAGATACGTACTGCCGCACAGTTCTCGACCGGCTCACTGGTGTATCCGGTCCTCCCAACAGCCGCTTAAGGCGACAACTGGCACGGTTTAAACTTCATGATGGCTCATTATTGCGTCAAGTTTACCACCCTACCGGTCACCGATGGGTCCCAGTCGTCCCTCGCTCACTTCGACTGCAAATTTTACAAGCTTTTCACGATGACGCAACGGCTGGCCACTTAGGATTTCATAAAACCTACGACCGCATTAAGACTCGCTGTTTCTCGCCTGGCCTGTCTACTAGTGTTGCCAAGTACGTCAGTTCCTGTGCGTCATGCCAACATCGAAAACGTTCGACCTCTCTTCCCGCTGGCCCTTTACAACCATTGTCGTGCCCGTCCATTCCCTTTGAATTCGTGGGCATCGACTTATACGGACCCCTTCCGCTTACACCCGCGGGTCACCGCTGGATTGTCACCGCCGTGGACCATCTCACTCGCTACGCTGAGACGGCAGCTCTTTCTTCTGGTGTGGCCTCTGAGGTGAACGAGTTTGTCCTGCAAGCAATTATCTTGCGCCATAGTGAGCCTCGTGTTCTTCTAAGTGACCGTGGCAAGACATTTCTTTCCCATATTCTTGCTGAAGTCCTGCAAGTCTCAAACAGCAGTCATAAGACCACGTCTGCATACCATTCCCAGACCAATGGTCTTACCGAGCGTTTCCATCGAACTCTGTCCGACATGATCTCCAAGTATGTGAAACCCGACCACACAAACTGGGACACTGTACTTCCTTTCATCACGTCTGCATATAATACTGCCGTTCAACGCACAACAAACTACGGCCCCTTTTTCCTCGTGTACGGCCATGCACCGTCTTTTGTTTTGGACACCACCTTTCTCTCTACCTCTTCTGTTCCATCCACATCTCTACCAGAGGAGTTCGCCGCCGGCGTCGCCCACTGCACGAAATTGCGCGCGCCCACACCGCGACCATTGAGGACAAGAGGAAAGTCCGTTGTGATGCGACCCGTCGTGTCATTTCGTTCCGACCAGGCGACGAAGTGCTCCTGTGGACACCTGTTCGAATGCCAGGACTCTGTGAAAAATTTTTTCACAGGAATCGCGGCCCGTATACCGTGTTTGAAAGAACATCTGCCGTGAACTATCGCGTAGCTCCTGTTACCTTGGTTACTGACCGCCGTTGCCGCAGCACTGCAATTGTTCACGTCTGTCGCCTGAAGCCGTATCTTCGGAGTTCCGACCGTTTCTGACTCGCTGCCTTACCGGCCGCTTACGTGAGGGGGGAGGGGGGGAAGTTAGTCACAATTTCTTCGGCAGATAGGACGTGTTTTCGCGGTCAAATTATGCGGGTTTTCCTTCCATAGCCATGATAGCTTCGCGCCGAGACTTTCTTGGGCGTTCAAATAAAGTACCCACTGAGCACGTTTTGTAGCCGTCTTGGACCAGCCAAAATGAACTAGAACGTCTACAACTATTCAAGACGTCTACAAAAGGTCTTTCTGCGTTAAGCTGTTCTAGGTTATCATATTGCTAAGACGGCTAGAAAACGTTTTGTAAAAGGTCTTCAAGATATCTGTGCGGGTCTTCACCTAGATATATGCATAAAATATGCATTTCGGTTCTTTCCGCTGCTTTATGTGGTCGTTAGATATCTAGCACCCATACTGGCCACACAGCCTGTACTTAAAAAACATGAACATGCGCTGCCTTTCCTTTGGTCTGTCATTTTACCATCCTGTAAGATGCACATTTCCATTAGCTGCACATGTGTCGTTGCACTGTGTGTCCAGTCGTAGCGTCTATACGTATTTCACGAAGAAAAAAAAACATGAAGCAAACGTAAAAAATTGCGCTAGATTGAAGTCAGCTTACATACAAGACCTAAAGCCTTTAACCACGTTAATTGAGAAAACATAAAAAGTAAAAAATACATCCAAGGGTTGTACGTGCCTAAACTATGAAGCAGACCATAGGTGGAGCATCCGGAGTAATTTGGCCACCTGGGGTCTTCAAGATACACATCAATCTAAGTACACGATCGTTGTTGCGTTTCGCTCCTGTCGTACCCGAGATCTCGAGCTCAGCAGCGCGATGCTTAGACACTTAGCTACCGTGGCTGGTAACAGAAAAACGTGTGCCTACGCTGAGCAGCTGCGCAAATTTAGTGTGAGCGTTAGTTTCAAATAGATGAATAGGTGAGTCCGATGATATATTTTTGTGGCAGAAGATCTATCGAGATTTTACCTGTGTGGTTTTCTGCAGGCTGTCACAATCGGCGTTTTTCGCACGATGCTAGTTCAACCTCCACGCCAGCGCGTTATTTGACAGTTTTTCGCTCCCACCGAAATCTGCACATTGAGCTCCATCACAATTCCGCTGTCAGCTGTTCAATCAAGTAGTAAAAAACTAAAGTATTACAAGTTCATCAATTCCTTATAACGCTTTTCACCGTCGTGTACTGCGAAGTTGTGAGACTGAATCGTTCATTTCATCGCTCTTTCAAATTAAATACCTTTATATTGTGAGCGCTAACTGTGCAGTTAATCATTGTCTTCATGTGTATATACCCATCGTCATAATCATCATCATTTTGTCGGGTTGGTTTTCGTGGGCTGCCTCGCGCTGTGTGACAATAGAAGAGCTCTGCCTTCGTCACGGGCGTCGTCTCACAATATGCTTAAAAGCTATAGCTGAAATTGCCGCTATAAATAATGATGTGCACTTTGGGGGAGAGCAGCACAACATGCATTTCGTCTAGACTTGTTCGTTTTGCCCAATTATATGCAACCACAGCACGTCGATTTTAGAAGTGCGCCACATATTATAGTAAGCGTTTCCAGAAATTGTAATACTGCAGGGTTTATTTGCGACCTATTTGAAATGTTTTGAATGACCCTGCTTTGTATATTTACATGGAATATTTTTCACAATAGAAGCGCGACCTGCACCAAGACCGATATTGCATGTACCGGGACTGAGCACGGTTGGTCAGACGCTCAGTACAGCCATATACAGCCGATGCATGGGGGGGGGGGGGGGGGGTATGCAATCGTCTACCTAGATTGGAGCGCTGAAAGCGGGCACATTTGCTGAAGATATATGTTTGTAGTCCATGTGCGCTTATCACAACGTTTACAAGGGCTTTACAAAATCAAATTCGATAATTAGTGGTATCTTTCACAGCCGCGCATACTGAATCTCACCCGCCGTGGTGGCTCTGTCAGCTAAGGCGTTGCGCTGGTGAGCACGAGATCGCGGGATCTAATCCCGGCCGCGGCGGCCGCATTTCGATGGCGGCGAAATCCAAAAACGCCCATGTGCTTGCGTTGTAGTGCATGTTAAAGAACCGCAGGTGGTCAAAATTATTGCGGAGCCCGCCACTACGGCGTGCCTCATAATCAGAACTGGTTTTGGCACGTAAAACCGCAGAAAGTAGAAGTATACTGAATTTATTTTATCTGCTTTGGATGTGTTATTAGGTGCACTTTACAAAATTGCGATATCGTTTAGTACTGCTATGTTGCAGAGTCGTAAACTTGATACTTTTAAATTTTCGAGACTCTTTCGAAAGACAGCGGCGGCAAACATCTGTTTCCAGCACATACTTGATTTTACATTTTATTTTAAATGCACAAAACGTAATCGAAATCGGTGTAGCGATTGCCGAGAATGTCGATTTCGCCATTCCTATGTATCCGGAGCTAACGCTCCAAGCATTGGGCATTTCAGTGCGAGCGCTCTACTCGAGCGCATTTCCGGAGTTTCCTTTCTCCGTGCTAACGAAAGGCTAACGGCGCCGCGACTGGCAGACATGGAAGGAGGATGAGATTGAAATGTTCTACCTTCCCCCATGCCCAACGGCCCTGGCTGCATAGAGCCTCTTCCTCTTCACAACCACTCTCTCTCGACGGCTCCAACTATCACGTGACCAAAAGACACGATAGAGCGCGTTGCATTGCTTGAGAAAGAGAGACAGAGATTGTGGTTGTGAAGAGGAAGAGACGCTCAACCTCGTTTTGCCGTTGTTGTCTCTCCTAACCTGCCCTTCCAATAGGGTTGCCAGATTGGGCTATTAATAGCCAAATTGGGCTACTTTTTAAGTGGCTTGGCGACGAAAATTTCTAGTTGGCTACAAGGCTATATTTGGGCCATTTTTATATTAAGGACGTCAGCACTGACACAATTGAGAACGCCGGTTTATGAAAACCCAAAGCTCATTGCTGCGAAAAAGTTATGTAGGCAATCTCAAAGGCGGTGTTTTAGGCAATGTAGGCGCTGAGTGGATGACGTTAAGTCATCGCTGCCGTGTTTACACATCTTTCCAGGCTGAGCACTCTTTTTGTTTTGGTTTCGGCGCCATCTGCTGTTGGTTCACACGTGGTTCAGTAAGAAAACCGTTCTCAAAACTAAGCATGGGCAAGTGGGCGAAATGCAGCTGTGCATATAAGAAGGAATGGTAGAAGAACCCCTCTTTCAAAGGTAAATTTTACTTTATGCGCATATTTGGTTTTAAAAGCGTCTGGTGGTGCGTTGTTTCGGAATGGATTAAGAAATTCGGCAAATTTCTTACCCTATTACAAAATGCCCAAAATTCATTCCGCATTCGAAGGCAACTATTGCATCTGCAAAGCATAAAACCATTCAGAATTTAAAATATTGCAGTTGAGAATGAGGATGCTTTAAGGTAGCGCGAAGGTCTTTCGTGAGGCTCCCACATGATCACGAACTTCGGCACAGGCACGAGCGCACTGTCGCACTTCGTACTTCCGCTGGACGTACTTTGTACTGGCTCGTCGTCTGCCGTTATCTCAAGATCGGTAGCCACGGCACGGTGCGCGTGGACGACCGCTGCCGTTCCTTCCCCTCTTGCCCTTCTAGTCTTTGGAAACACAGATATTGCCGGCCCACCGGCTTTATTAAAGAAAGGATAATCGAATGCGCTATAGGATATTTATTGCGTTTCCTTTTTGCTTAAGTAAGAACGTAGGTGCGCCATTTTCACTTAGTGTGACGTAGTGACGGTAATGGAAGGTGCGCCAGCCTAATCCAGCCGAGTGTGTTCGCGAAGAACGAGTTATCAGAGTGCGCGGGCTCGTTTCCTTTACTGTTGTTTGCCCCGGCGGGCTGACCACCCGTAAAATGAGTATTTTTGCAACGTGAGAATGCTTTCACTAGGTGTAACACAAGTGGTTGTCTATGATAACAGGTAACTGAGCAAGAGGTTTTTCCTTTTATTGCGATTGCAATTATATGGGAACTCCAAGCGCATTTCTACCGTGGTCGTCGCTGTGAGGTTGCGTCTAAAGTTCAAACACGGTAACATCGTCGCCGCGCGCGTATGTGTTCCCAGTGTAATTACATTTCTTTATTTTTTTCAAGTCACACTGAAGGTAAGGTATACAGCCCCCCTCGGAAATTTGGCAACACACGCATTCGTGCCTGCATTCACGGAAACTTACGCACACATTTTCAGATTGCACGAATCTTGCCTAGGAATCCCTGTTTAAATATTGCACAGTTCAACGCTTCGATACTAATACCACCTGGGTTATTGCCAGCGCCGTAATCCAGGTGGCAATTGAAACTGCATACGGCTATATTTGGCTATTCAGCTCTTCTGCTACGGCCCAGCAGGTCGTTCCGTTTTTGCACTCAAAGGCGACTTGCAGTCACAGCTGTCCCTTCTTCGCACAAGGAAAATGCGAGAAGGTTTCAAGTTTTCTCCAGAGTCCAGTGTGCCTCTAAGCGGCAGCATTTGCTAACTCAGCGTCAAGCTGCTTTCGAGTAAAAAATACATAATTGAGAAAGAGAAAGAGCGGAATAGAAATAACATGCTTATTTTATGAATCGAGCTTAGGAAAGGCACCACTATTCTAAAATGCATTGAGCTCGGGCCGCCTCTTGGGCAGTCGATCGTGGCCAGCCGAAGCTGACCCTAGAGGCTGTAGCTGGCAGTATTTTGCCCGACACTTATAGAAAAATGCCTTGAGTAAAACGAGGCGTGAACTAAAGTTAGCTCACAACGTGGCTCAGTACATACTGATAGCGTCATGAACCAATCGGAAACAAAATCCTTCGGCTGGTAACAATAAGTGGTGTCCAAATCCACGTCTGAGTGGTAGCTCTCACTAGAATTCTTTACGCAGGTCTTGAGGCCACTGTTGTGCTGGTTGCATGCGGGGGAAGTAATTTTGGAGCCGGAAATACGCGGTGAACCATCTGCACCATCTATAAGACACCTGCAGAACATCATCAAACTTTTGGCTATGTTTTGGGCTACTTTTGGACCACAAAAAAATTGTATCTGGCTACCTTTGGGCTACATTTTGAGATCATTTGGATATTTTTTGTTGGGGCCATCTGGCAACCCTACCTTCCAATCTTTCCCCCTTTCACATCTTTCACGGCAGGAAGCGGCGCCAGTTGCGCGGGCAAGTCGGTTCGCGCCTTTGTTTTCGATTTAGAACACTCGCAAAGCGTGCTCTCCGATTTATGTTTTCGATGTGTTAACCAAGGACCCTTGCTGACCCTCGAAGTACATGGCGTGGCTTCTTTGACTCGGAAAGCGGATCATGCCTCATCGATACCGACAAAAAAAAGTGAGTACCGCACGAAAGTGCCTTATTTATGAGAATTGTTACCCCAAAATTCCCTTTGTATGGGCATGCCACGTTTGCGCGACGCGCTTGATAGGTATACTGTGAGCTTGCCGCGGTGTTAAATGAAACGTTGATACATGTTTTTCACAGACAAAATAATGCTTGCTTTTTCCACATTCTGAATAACTATTTCATGACGCGTTTTCGTGTTTTTCTCGATGATTCTGACAACGTGTTTTCTCGATGATTCTGACAACGTGCGAGATATAGTGCTACACTGACAAATTTAATTCCTAATTATATTATAGTCATCCATGGTCCGTGGAATGCGTTCGGGACAGTTAGTGTGCCTGTGGGGGCGAAATGCTAAAACATCCGTGTACTTAGATTTAGGTGCACGCGAAGGAATCCCAGTTCGTCCAAATTATTCCCAAATCAGTCACATTGGCGTGCCTCATAATCCGATCGTGGTTTTGACGCTTAGAACCCCATAATTTTAATTTTAAACGTTAATGAGAGTTAATTACTCATGAGAGGATTATTACAGCTGCTTCTGTACGCATGCCGAAACTTTAGGGCTTCAACTAGGGTCGCTCGTTTGGCGATACAGAACTACGCTGCTTGCTCTTCCAGTGGCCCACCATTCCTGCATTGTTGGCGATCACGAACGCGATCAGGCAAACGTGCGTAGCTGACATAATTTGTTTGACATGTTTATTGTTATTCAATTCCTGGATGTCGCGGTAGCGCCGTTCAAAAATATTCCCGCCTCGAATCTTGATCCCCATCGTTCTCGCGCAAAATCGCGCGCTTGCTTGCAACGTGTTGGATTTCCACTCGTATTGTACTGGTTGCGTGTGACCCACCTGTTTTATTCTTTTCATTTGGTTTAGTGACGGTGATGTAACTGTGCACTGCGCATTCGGTCGAGCTACAGTCACTCACGCTTCGAATCTATTGATTGCTGGTTGGCACTACTAAAATATTGCGATCTTTGTGGGTGCCTGCTCATGGATGCAGACTCGGGAACACGTGGCTTTGCGCATAAATTTCTTTCGCGCAATCCATTGGGCCTAGAAATTGTGGATGGCTTAAGTTAATTCGCATCGGCGTTCGTACCGCAAGTTATGAGTCTGAATATTCTAAATCTCGCAGGCTGAAAATGAAACTTCAGGTGAACTCGTAATTAAAATTAATGAAAATCTTGGGCTTTACGTGCTAGAAGCGCTATATGATTATGAGGTACGCCTTAGTAGGGGACTTCGGATGAATTGTGACCACCTGTGGCTCTATGACTTGCACCCAATGCACAGCACACGGACATTTTTACATTTCGCCCCCATTCAAATGCAGCCGCCGCAGAAGAGATTCGCGCACCTACAGCACGCCCCATTTCTTGTGTCCGTGTTGGTTGCTCTGGTTAAAGAAATATCGCCAGGCCATCTACGCGATTCCACGCTGTTGTGTTGTTGTTCTTTTGGGGTTTTAGGTGCCAAAAGCACTTTTAATTATGAGGCACGCCGTAGTGCAGGGCTCCGGATTCATTTTGACCACCTGGGGTTCTTTAACGTGCACTACAACGCAAGCACACGGGCGTTTTGCATTTCGGCTGTCACGGCCGGGATTCGATCCCGTGATGTCGTGCTCAGCAGCGCAACGCCTTAGCCGACTGAGCCACCGCGGCGGGTCACGCTGTTGTGAATTGCTGCTTTGTTTCTTGTTTACCTATTATTTTATCAGCGCTTTATGGGATCGCCGGTGAAATGTTACTCTTATGTAGCGATTTCCTCCAACGCACTTCGCTGGAAAGGAAGGGAAATAGAAATTTGAGGGGTTGTTACGAAGGTTAAGCATAGCACTACATATCGCTTTATACCGTTGCCGCGACGGTCTCAGGCACATGCCTGGTTGGCGCATGTTCGCTAAGCTGCACCAGTTGTACGCGTGGCGTGCTTAAGACAATGCAAGCAAACCAACTGGTAGCTGGCGGATACGGTAGCGGCATATGGTATATGCTTGTTCAGTTAATGTTCCAGTGGGAACCTGTGAGGCACCTGGATAATTAAATAAATTGAGGTATGTGTACCTACTGCACGTAGCGTCAAGCGTTGAGCAAAATCAGAGACTTGCCGCGTTCCATCAGCAAGCTGAAGCTCTGGTGAACAGAACGATGCATGAGAGAGTGGTTTCCTGTGATCCACATAACGATAGGCCTTTGTTATCGCAAGACTAATTATTTGCAGCGCTGAAAAAGTCATTTCTTATTCCTCTTGTGCCATAGACATGCGAAAATATAGTTAAAAAGTAAGGCCGCATTATTGTTCCAGAGCGGATTATGTGTTGCCGTAACGTGGTGTCTTCTTTACCTGCACCAATTTTTTTAAAAAATTGCCTGTGGCAGATAGCACAATTATAAACCTTCATCAATATTACTCGATAAGGCGGTCATTGCCTTACGAGAAACCAATATGCTTTTTGAATCATTTACTTAATTGCGCTAATAAATACTTTAACTACTTTGCAGCACATATCTTAATCTGCGAATTGTAGTTAGTGGGTATGCGATGCATATCGACTTAGAACGAGTATTGAGGACTACGCTGGTTTCGATAAAATAATTTTGAATGTGTCCACCGAAATGCATTGGCGTTCCGGTTAGTGTGTGCTTCAATGTATGAAACAGCGTTTTATTAAAAATTAAGTTAAAAAACAATGCATTTTTAGTGCAAGTTTGATACCGCATATCTCGAAACCGTTGCCATCCTCAGAATTCGTTCCAAGTCGATATGCCTTGCATATTCACTAGCTACAATTCGTAGATAAAATTATGTGCAGTAAAGTAATTAATAAAAATTAATTAGTGTAATTATGTGAATTCTTCAAATAAACGTTTTGATTTTTTGTAGAAGTAACAGGCTACGTCATCGAGTAATTTAGAACAATTTAGACAAAACAATTGTGCTGTCTGCCACATGTTCTTAAAATTTAGTTCAGCTAAAAAAATAGAACCCTGTAGAATGAGAACATACCGTATGTTCTCTCCACAAGGTTTTATTTTTTTTTTAACTGAACCAAATTTAAAAAAAAAATGCATGTGGCAGATAGCACTTGGGCAAGCGCAATGGTCCAGTCAAATCACATGCTTCAAACCATTACGTTATTAAGCTGCTTTCTATGTCACATAGAGAGAGAGAAACATTCTTTAATGAGATGCTATTCGCCTGACACGGTACATCAGGTACTTAATAACCTAATTGTTTAAAGTAGTGATATGACTAGCCCATGGCGCTTGTCATGTAATTGTCATTTTAATTGAGTGTGCTGTTACCGGTAAGCTGAACCAGCCGCTGAGTAAGTTGAGCTTACCACAGAAGCGAGGATGACAAGAGAAGGTGGATACGTCGTTGCGGCGTAATTAATGACAGAACAAGATGTTGGCCTTCAGAATAACACACGGATGTAATGTCATATCGTTTTGTGCCTTAAAATAATTAAATTCTAAGTGTGTCCTGTATGTGCGGCATATGTATTTTTGTGTCTTCATTAACTGCTAGTTTGGACCGAATTTTTTTTAATGCTGCTGCACTTGTTTTTTGTCAAATCTATCTGTCCAAATTTAACCTACAAGAGTGATTAATAAATAGAATTTTGCCGTCTTCAGTTTTTTTATTCACATTGACTTGCATTGAAACAGCTAGAATAATAAATTCAAATTCAATGCTGCATCTGGCTTTTGCTTTCTCTTGGTTCTGGAGTTGATGTTACAAGAATAAAAAAAGAAAGGACGCTGATCAAAAGGTGTTAATAAGAATGGGACGTACGGAATCCTTGTTGACAACACGAACTGCTCGAAACGACGGCATTCTGCGTAGTCAGGCGGGATAATGCGATCGTTGCGATACAGCGTTTTTCCGTTCTTCTCTGTAGTCTGGATAACAAGGGATGCGCGATACTCCTTTCAAATACAGTTTCCTTGGCAATGATGGAAGCCTTGTCTCATCAGTGGCATATTCAGGCTGCCACGTGCTCCGCAAGTGCATTGGAAACGACATTGCGTTGAACTTGTTGCTGGGCGAGTTGGTTGGCATCTGAGGATGCTTTCCTCGGAAACGACATAGTGTTTCTTCACTTCTGATTCATTTCTAATTCATCTCTTTGACATAGATTTCTTGCTTCAAGCGCTTTCAAAATGACTACTTTCACTGATTTAAAGCTAGTCGCGATTCGCGCAGGCTATTTAGTATACAACGCTTGGAACATACCTTCTGCATCTTCACATCTGCCTGTTCATGCTGCAACTAGTGGGCCAAAACGTTTGACACTGACTTCATAGGGTTTCAGAACAATGGCGATGGCATTGCTCACTCAAGGGACATAGGCGAGGGTCGTGCGAGCTCGAGGGCGCGTGGCCGGCAATGTGGCAGGCCTCAACGATAATTCATGGAATGAATCAAAATTTCCGGTTATGCTCAGTCGGACATAATCTGGGCAAGTAATTGTCAGAAATGTGGTCGCCCGGATTAAAGCAAACATGCTAGCGATCCCGGCAAATTTGCTTTAATCAGGAGGCTCAGGGCGTATCAGGGCGCAGTGGCGTATCGGGTGCATGGGGGGGGTGGGGGACCAGGCTTCCCCCCCCCCATTTTTATTGCGATAGCAATTATATGGACACTTCAACCGGATTTCTGCCGTCGGCGTCGCCGTCGTCGTCGCCGTCGCCGTGAGGTTCCGTATAGATAAAATCTTCATCGCGCGCCGTATGCCCGAGCGCAAGCGTGCTGCGACGCACGCTATCACGGAGAGCGAACGCACTCAATCCCCCACGCGCAAGCAACGAAGCGGGAAGCCAGCGCCGGAGGGAGCGGGGGGGGGGGGGGGGGGGGGCACTTCTACTGTGCCAACAACCGCGCTCGTCGCTCGGCCGCACGGTCTCTTATCTCTCCCGCGCGCAAGCAAGGAAGCGGGAAGCCAGCGCCGGAGGAAGCGGGGGGGGGGGGGGGGGGGCACTTTTCTTCTGCCAACAACCGCGCTCGTCGCTCGCCGCACCGTCTCTTATCTCCACACGGCTCTGACCTTTATGAGCCGTGCATTCGCGGCTCAGTTCCTGCTGAAGCGATAGACGGCACGTACCTTCGCCCGCAGCGGCGTATGCTTGCTGCCAGCGTTTTGACAGTCGTTGTCTGCAGTGATTCAGTGTGATCTCTTCATGTTTGTTTGTGCGCGCTCACACCACGCTTGTTCATTCAGTTAGTAATAGTCGGGTCACATTTTCCAACGCACGCTACACATGTAATGCTGCCCGGATCGGCAGTGCAGCGCTACAGGTGTGTCCCTTCGCACGCGCGCTGCCCACGGGAAGCGCTTCTCATCAACACCACCGTTTCACACGCGCCTTCTCGTGGTCATCGAGTCTCTTCATGTCGGTCTACTTACGCCGCAGCACACCTGCTTACTTAATCAGCTCATGTTTACTACAATTCATATTGTTACCAAAGCCGCTCACCTTACTTCGTATGACATTGCTGTGTTGCTATCGCATTCATTGCTTCGCCCTTAGGGCGAAACTGTGACATTTTTTTTCACGGCCCGCGCCCTGCCCTCTTTTGCGCCTGGCACTTCGCCTATTAATAAAAGCGCGTATCCTTCGAACGTGCGGCTATTATGGGCATTCGCGTCTCAACGCTTGTCCGACGCCTGGAAGCTTAAAAAGAACGAAGCACCGCAGTCAAGACGATCGCGGTGCTTTAATTAGCTCTCAAAGTACGTCGCGAACATTCTGAGTGCGGTTACCCCGGAAGTGTTTCATCCGTTGCGTAGAACATCGTTCAGGTTGGCCAGTGACCTCCCTTGGCCGCGCGTCCTTGAGTTGACGCTGCCATTCAACATGTCCCTAAGAGGAGGCCTTGCCACGTGTTCTGAAAACCTATGACGCGCGGCGCATATATGTTACTGCCTGCACGTTGCATCATGAAGTGGTACATGTGAAGGACATGGCTTAGAATTTTTTTTTCGGAGCAAACTGCTACTGCGCTTAAATCAACAAAAGATGCAATTTCGAAAAAGGGCTTGAAGCAGCGGGTGTATGATGTGAAAACGAAAAATGTCTCTTGCGACGTACTTGCGGAGGACGTGGCAGGCTCAAACATGGAACCGGCCTTCTTGGACAAGGCTGTCGTTATCGCCAAGAATCCGGATTTCACATAGTTTCTCGGGGCTTGCTACCAAGGCTACAGATAAGGCTGAATCGCAGCGATGACATTATTGCATCTGCATACGGGTGATGCCTTGGTCGGATTTCTAACAGTTACTGTTTGCAAACAAAGCTGCGGTATAGATGAGTGGGAACTCTTATCAGTCATGTGCTATAAAATCTTTTTATAGCGAAGTTGAAGGGGAAGCGAAAATTACGTCATTATACTCATTACTGCCGTTCACTCCAATATAATATGCGCAATGTCGCGCACAAATTTGAACTTGCATAGAAGAAGACGGCTTTTCGGCCAGTAGAACCACTACATGGCCACGTGCTCGCTGAACTTCTAATAAAACAGCAAAATAAACTTCGGCATCCTTAACACAACACTTCTTAGCATCTGACACGATTGCCTTTACGATAGCTGCCTTCTATTTCAATGTGATGATCTTTCGTTACCGCTTTTAGTTGGGTCGTCTCTAGCATCGCGAAATGGTGATGCGGTTGAATACGTTGCACGCTGCGACACTAACAATGTGCGTCGTGTTCGAGCAGCACGTGGTACACACAGGGAGGCGTGGCCTCTGAAATTGCACCGGCACAATCTCCGAGGCCACGCCTATAGCGGCACTGCGCGGCGCCGCAGTCAGATAAATTTCGATGCTTATACGCAACTACGCGTAGTGGTGACAAGGACCAGTGTTCAACAGTAGATTCAACGCAAATACCTAAAAGCTTTAAACATCGGCACTGCATGTGTGCTCTACCCTCAGGAAAGCAGAAGCAAGCCTGCAAGGGACGGGCATTTCTTGTTGCGGAGAAAAATCAAGTTTGGTATGTTTATTGGCAGGATAATTTTACTTCGTTGAAACGAGGCAATAAAAACAGGATATCTTCGGGGATTTCAGCGGGAATGTCATTTTGTTGTATACAGTAATTTGTTATATCCCGTTTCGTTATAACGAAGTTTCACTGTAACATATTTGTTAATCTTTTGTCTTACCTTCTACTTGCAGGTGCCAAATATGAGGTCAAGCATCATTGGAACACGCTGAATTTTCTGCGGGTGCATCAGCCTGTGTAACTGTCTAAGTCAGCTCCCTGAATCGTGAAGTGACCAATTTGTGATAACGGACAGCCACAATGCAAAACTCGAGGAGGTGCATTAGAAACATTTTGATTATGTAGTGGCGTGTTACTGATTTATTAAAAATTATTTGAAACCATTGGCCACTTTAGCGCTTCATTTGTGTGAATAATCATGCTTTATGTTAAGCGTGGCTTTGACACGTGTTTATCGCTTTTGTGGCTTTGCCAATATTTCAGTGTTGCTATGGTGGGTAGTAAGAAATGGGCCATAGGGATTGGTGCTGTGGGTAAAGCCAAGCTTTTTTTCAATATTGCAAGGAATAGGAACATCCTCATTGATTTCTTTATGTAGCAGATAACAGGGAGACACTAAATTTCTTTATAATTAATGCTATAATGGAAGGGTGTTTTGTGTATCTAAATTCTTGTGCGTGCCAAACATCCATGCAGAGAAAACTTCTATAATAGTGTTACAGGAGTCTTTGATATTATTCCAATGCAAATCTAGATCAGTGTTGACAAGGTAAGTAAAATGATATTCGGTCTTTCCAGACCGCAATGGGCAGTGTGAGCCGTTTCTAGCCAGATCACTGAAGCTAAGCAACATTTCGTTGGATAGTTGACATCGGAAGGAGACAGACTAGAGACTATTTAAAATGTCATCTTTGTGCTAGTGCTTCCTAGAGCTGACAATAGACTAGGTGTTGAACTAAAGTTTAGAGAGGTCAAGTCCGTTGTACTGAATTCTTGCCTCCTGGTTACACGGTTCTAAGAAAAGACAGGCCTTCTGGCCGTGGTGGCGGAGTAGCACTTTTTATTAAAAGTGGTATTGAATTCTCTTTACTACCACAGCTTCCAGATGTTGAATCAATATGGTGTAAACTAAAACTTGATGGTCTCGCTATTGTTATCGGTGCTATCTACCGTCCTCCAAACTCCGCTCCTGACATTTTTATTGCGATAGCAATTATATGGACACTCAAAAGCAGATTTCTGCCGTCGGCGTCGGCGTCGCCGTCGCCGTCGCCGTGAGGTTCCGTATGACGTCATTTGGAGATGAAATCGTCGCCGCGCGCCGAACGCTGTATGTGCGAGTGAAAGAGCGCGAGGGGCGCGTCTTTCACGGGGAGTGAACGCACGGCGGAGAACAAACGCGCGTTCTGCGCCGTGCTCGCTTAAGGGCTGCAGAAGTAGGCGTCTCGTTTCTCCTTTACAATCACCATATATGTAGAGCAAACGCGCCTTCTTCAGACGCGCGAGAGGCCGTGGGGGAGGGGGAAGGAAGGGAGGCGACGTTTAGCTGCGGCACCAAGTGCCTATTTATATCAGAGGCTCCAGCAACAGTCACCAACGCCGCACGCATTTTGAGCTAACGCGGGCAAAACGCCGATGGCGTCGACAACAGTTCTGCGTGTTGTTGCTACCAAAGCCGCTCACCTTACTTCGTATAACATTGCTGTGTTGCTATCGCATTCATTGCTTCGCCCTTAGGGCGAAAATGTGACATTTTTTCGACTATTGGTGATTATATTGTCGGAAAAAAGCTTAACTGTTCTAAACTTGTACTAACCGGTGACTTTAATGCACCCGCTATAGATTGGCATTCGTTATCATCAACTGGCCGTGATAGGACAATTTGTGATTTGTTAATTGACATGTCAGTAGCTTTTGATGTATCGCAGCTGGTTGGTGATACAACGCGCGAAGATTCTGTCTTAGATATTGTTTTTGTCAATGATGAATTGGTAAAGAACGGATATCAGTGCCTTGTTGATGGAATTTACGACCATAAGGCTGTTATTGTTGATCTAAATGTTGCTTGTGTGCCAGTACGACCAACGTTTTAAACTGCACTGAATTTTGAGCGTGCGGACGACACTTCTATTCTTGCTAAACTTGCATCATGCTTTGATGATTCTGTGTTTTGTAGTGAACACTACAATGTTGATATGTTGACTAACCAATTTTATATTAAATGAGTGTATAGCGCAATTTGTTCCGCAAAAGAGTATAAAACGTCATGCTGCACACCCATGGTATACCAGACCACAGCTCAAACGTCGCATTAAGCGCCTGCGAAAACGACCCAATGCACACAATAATGACGGGGAGTCCCTAAATAAATTACTCAAATCTGAACTAAAAGCCAAAATGAGTGAAGCGAGAAAGTTTTATTTTAATACCACATTATTCTCTTTTATGAAAAATAATCCACTTAAAGTTTTGGAAAACCCTGCTTCCTTCTGTCCGTCAACCTTCGTAATAAATTATCTGTCCTGTTCGGACCCTTCGACAATCTCGGAGGCGTTTAATGGGTATTTCAAATCTGTGTTTGGAGATGACAGTGCTACCACCCCCGACATTGGTATTATCCAGGAAATGGCTCCGTTTCCAACAATTGAAATTAGTTACACCGGGATTTATATCCTTCTCTTGAACATCGACACTACTAAGAGTGCCGGACCGGATGGTATACCAAACACGTTTTTGAAGTGCTATGCAGAATGGAACACTCATTATCTAACCATAATTTTTTGTAAACCGTTAGAGACATGTACTGTGCCGGCCATTCGGAAAATCGCCAATGTAATTCCTGTGTTTAAATCGGGTAATAAGCAATTCATTTCCAACTACAGGCCTATCTCATTAACGTGTACCTGTTGCAAACTCTTAGAGCCCATAGTTCACAAACATGTTCTTCGGTATCTCACTACTAATAACATATTGTCGCGGAATCAACATGGTTTCCGCTCTGGTTTTTCTACAACTACTCAACTCATTGAATTCACTCATGCTTCGGCTTCGGCTCTAAATAATCGAGGTCAGGTAGATTCCACATTCATACATTATAGCAAAGCGTTTGATATGGTGTGCCACAGAAAACTTCTTTTATTGCGATAGCAATTATGTGGCCACTCAAAAGCAGATTTCTGCCGTCGGCGTCGCCGTCGCCGTCGCCGTGAGGTTCCGTATGACGTCAATGGAGATGAAATCGTCGCCGCGCGCCGAACGCTGTATGTGCGAGTGAAAGGGAGCGAGGGGCGCGCGCTTTCACGGGGAGTGAACGCACGGCGGAGAACAAACGCGCGTTCTGCGCCGTGCTCCCTTAAGGGCTGCAGAAGTAGGCGTCTCTTTCCTCCTTTCCAATCACCATATATGTAGAGCAAACGCGCCTTCTTCCAATGCACGAAAGGTCGTGGGGGAGGGGAGGCAAGGGGGAGGGAAGGGAGGCGACGTTTAGCTGCGGCACCAAGTGCCTATTTATATTATTACGATATCATCGAAAGATGTTCAAGGGACGAGCCGCCGCGAGAAAGACGATGAAGTGTCTGTGTTCTTGGTGCGAGCGAGTCTGGGCCTGGCTCCAGTGTAAATAGCCTGTAAATAGCCTCTTTCGTCTGTGTCCTTCCACACGTAACATTCTGGTGGAGGTTAGCGATCCCCAAGGAACTCCGAAGTGGTCGGTACATCGAGCTTGTCACCATGCCCCCCGGTGACGAGACCGCCTCTGCAACGGCTTCGGGTCGTCCGACTGCTCCTATCGTCACGGTTGCCCAACATCGCTACCCTGGTGTATTCTCTGGCCTGGAGGGACAGGACGTTGACGACTGGATCAAGCTATATGAACACGCCAGTGCTAATAACAGGTGGGACCTAACGATTATGCTCGCCAATGTCATCTTTTATCTCGGCGGCACCCCACGCGTGTGGCACCAAACACATGACGACGAGATAACGAGTTGGGACACTTTCAAAGAAAAGCTACGGGAACTGTTCGGCGACCCTATTGGGCGCAAGGTTGCCGCGAGAAAGGCTCTTGCGTCTCGTGTTCACACCTCTACAGAGCCGTACATTTCGTACATACTCGACGTCTTGGCTCTCTGCCGCAAAGCTGACGATGGTATGTCTGAAGCAGATAAAGTAGCCCATGTGCTAAAAGGAATTGCCGACGGTGCTTTCAATTTGCTTGCTTTCGGCAATGTCTCGACTATCGACGCCATCATAAAAGAATGCCGTCGCCTTGAACACGCTAAGAGCCGCCGTATCACACCCCACATCACGCGGCTACCCAACACTGCTGCTACGTCGACATGCGAGGGTCGACCGCGTCAGGCCACTACCTGTGACGACGTGACCCGTATTGTTCGCCGCGAGCTCGAGGCCACCTGTTCCCCAGCTTTCTCCACGACGCCTCCCGATCCGCCAGCTACCACGATTGCGATGATTCAGGCCGTCGTAAGACAGGAATTTGAGAACATGGGTCTGAACTCCGTGTGTTCGACGTCTCACCCTAGCGTTCCCCAGTTCTCTTGCTGCCCTCCTCGCCCTCGGCAATCCTTTTCTGCCACATCTCGCCGCATCCGTCCGAATGCCGTACCCCTGATGACAGGCCGATCTGCTTCCACTGCTGTCGCATCGGCCACGTCGCTCGTCACTGCCGCAACCGATGGCCTCCTCCTCCTCGGACATACGCCGCCGCTTATTCCTGCACCTTTGGACCTTCTGCTCCCTATGCCACCCGCCATGAACCCACTGCCGCTGATGCCCCTGCTCCGAACCTTCGCTACAGAGGCTGCGGCAACAGTCACCAACGCCGCACGCATTTTGAGCGAACGCGGGAAAAACGCCGACGGCGTCGACAACAGTTCTGCGTGTTGCCGGTGCTGCTGCATGTCCAAGTTTATACAGCTGATAAAGCTAATATCATTACTCCGTATAGCTCTCTACAAATTTGCTATCGCAATTGATGCTTCGCCTTTCAGGTGAAACTGCGACAACTTTTTTAGGCTCAGTAAATTATTAACAATGACAAAATACTCGGTTGGATAGCTGATTGGCTACATTTAAGGTCTCAATATGTTACTTTTAATCACGCACAGTCATCGTCGGCCACAGTCACTTCCGGGGTACCGCAGGGCTCGGTCCTTGGGCCCCTGTTCATTATTTACATTGATGATATCACACAGGTCATTAGGGATACACCACTGAAACGGCGATTGTACGCTGACGACTGCGTGCTCTATACCGCAGTAACTAACAGACAAGATCAAGAGGTTCTTAACAATGTATTTTCGTCCTTTTGTGGTTGGAGCTACGCGTGGCAAATGAGTATTATTACCAAAAAACTGTACAAATGACTTTCACTAATAAAAATCAGCTGTTAAGTTTCAGTTATAGTTGCAATTGACACTACCTAAATTCTGTGAATACCTTCAAATATCTTGGAGTTACCTTTACTCAAAACCTAAACTGGCACCTTCATATCGAAACAATTTGTGCTAGGGCTATTAGGAAACTGGGATATTTAAAGCGAACCCTCGAGTGCTCTACTAAGGACTGCAAATGAACAGCTTATAAATCGCTCGTCAGACCATTACTAGAGTACGCCTCAGTGGTATGGGCACCCTACACTGCACGTGACATTAGTAAGCTCGAAGCCATACAAAAGAAAGCAATATGGTTCATTTATCGCCGATATGACCGCAACTTTTCTCCCTCATCCCACGCATGCGCATTATCGATAGAACCCTTGGCTCATCGACGCACACTTGAACGTATCACTTTGCTACATAAGATTGTACACGGCCAAAGTTGCATTCAAGCACCGATTTCCTTCAGTCATTCTACTGGGCGTGCCACGCGGCGTTCCCACCTACTTAATATTGTTCCTTTCAAGCCTTCTGTAAATTTTTTAAGTATTCTTTTTTTCCAAGCGTTGTTGAAATTTGGAACAACCTAGCAGGTTCCTTGCAGAAAAAACCTAATGAAGAGTTTTTGAAAGAATCGTCTAACAACATTTTGTAATTACGTTTCAAATTCATTGTATGTTGTTTTGATCAAGTGTCTAGTGTATCCACTCCTGCTATGTCCCGTGTATCGAGACAGCAATATCTGCAAATAAAAATAAATAAATAAATAAATACTTTATATAGTATGTATGTTCACAGTCACCATGTTTATTGCTTATTTGTTTCATCACTTCTTTTTTTTCTCAAAGTGAACACTTGGTAACTTCATGGAATACATTTTGTGTTGAAATAACCTACGTCGTGTTCAGGTTTCACGTCCTCTGCACTTTAGACTAGGTATATTTTCACTGTCACTATTTTTTGTGAATACTATAAATACTGTAAAACAAAATTTTGGGCTTAATTAGCTAAATACGAGCGACATGAAAAGGTCATGCTTTAGTTTACCAGTAGATATTTAAAGCATTTAAAAACGTTTTCAAAACATCCTCAGAACGTCCAGCAGAACGTTTCGTAGCCGTTTTCAAAATGTTCCTAAAATGTCTTGCAAGACGTCTTCTAGCAGTCCTTAAGACGTCCACAAGACGTCTTGTAAAACGTCTGATATTCCAAATTTGGCGGTGCATTAGGCGGTCTTAGAGACGCCTACAAGACCTTTTAAGACGTCCGACAAAATCTTGGTAAGATGTCCTGAAGAAGTCTTTAATATCTTGCCAAAACGTCTCCAAGATGTCTTGTAAACGTTTTAAAATGGTTTTCAAGACGCCTTGCTTATCTTGTCAAGACGTCTTGAAGACGGCCAATGTGTGTTCAGTAGGTAAAAGTGGCATCAAACGAATTGAAAGTTACGTAATACTCGACTATATATATATATATATATATATATATATATATATATATATATAATATGTGATCATTATCATCGCCTGAGTGCTGCGCTGGTTCGCTGACGCGCTCCCGGGCCTAATACACGTCATCCCAACCGAGACTTCACAATATATTGACGCATGTGCTCTATAGGCAGGCGACAACGACGATGGGGGCATTAACGGACTCCATCTAGTGGGTTAGTGGGTTTTTGGCTGACGACGAAGAAGACGTGTCTCCATTCTGTTTTGCTAGAACAGGTTGTCCTGCTGTTCTTGCAGAACGTCTCCCTGTCGTCTCTTGGCGTTGTACCGCGACAGCGGTGGAGGTGCTGGGTATATTGACCACGCCTGATACTCCGGACTCCTTCTGGGAGTCGTTCATCTAGCCCGGACGCATTGTCACCAATTACGACCCTGCGCATCGCTTCAGCCGTCGACTGCTAGGCCTTGCCCCGGAGTTCTCCTCTCTTCAACCACATCTTTCCAGGAGCTCCACACATCTGGTAATGGCCGAAACCAGCCCACCACAAGCAGCCCAATGCAGCCGGTCTCCCAGTCAACAACAAGTAACTGTTCTTCATCCGCTGGTTCCCGATCGCTATCGCGGTGCATCCTTCGAAGACATTGAAGACTGGCTTGACAAGTACGAGCGCGTCGCCCGATTAACCAGTGGACTGAGCAGCAAAGCTCTCCCACGTCTATTTCGCGCTTAACGACAGTGGCCGTACTTGGTACGAGAACCGTGAAGCTAGCCTATCGACATGGCAGGACTTTCGGCAGAAAATCACCGATACGTTTGCAAGTGCCGACCGACGCGACCGCGCCCAGGAATTGATGGAGCTACGGGTGCAACAACCCAATGAGTCCGTCACAATGTTCGCCGAAGACATGGTCTGTCTCTTTCGTAGAGCCGACCGGAACATGACCGAGGATAGGAAGTTACGCTACCTCATGCGAGGTGTAAAAGAGCAGTTGTTCGCGGGGCTTGTGCGGAATCCACCAGTCACCGTCACTGATTTTGTCAAGAGGCTACGGCTATTGAGCGGGCCGTTCATCAACGGTGCTGGCAGTACGATCGACTGTCCACCAGCACCGCGATCAATGCCGCCGCATTGACTTCAGAATATCAGAGCCCCTTGCGTGAATTGATCAGAGAGATCGTCAGAGAAGAAGTTCACCGGATCCTGACACCGACACTGGATAGCCCCGTCGCGTCAATCGCCGAAGTGGTACGCGACGAAATCAGGCAGGCGTTACCGGCAGCCGATCTTCCCGACCACCAGCGTCCGATGAGTTACGCCGACGCTGTCCGATGTTCCCAACCGTTACAACCACACCCCGTACAACCAGCTGCCGAGAGCCGCTCCTTGGTCACCGCCGCAAGAGGAGGCATGGAGGCGCGCACCGTGATGCCGATGCAGTCGTACAGCCAGCCGTCATTCGCCGCGCCTTGGACCGCACAGCAAAACGACCCTACGAGACGGCCACAATTTCGGAGATCCGACGCGTGGCGCACCGCCGATAACCGCCCTCTCTTTTTTAACTGCAGGGGTGCCAGCCATATTTCGCGCCATTGCTGGCATCGCGACACATCATTGAACCTCTTCGTCCGTGGTGCGACTCCTTGCTACGCCGCGAGGATGCTGCTTTTCAGGGACCTTCCATAGCGCACCCGAATGACGAATCCGTGCCCAATGATCGGACTGATTTCGGCTGTCGGTCGCGATCTCCAACTACTCCACGCCAGATGCCTGCTGGACGTACTTTTGCTAACCTTCAAGGCCGAAGGTCGACCAGCCCTCGCCGGGGAAACTGAAGGCGGCGACCTCTGGGGGTAAGGTTGCAGGCCCGCCGCAAGAGAATAAAAAGCCCCCAACTCGCACGCTGCAAAACGCCGAGAAGCCGATATCCACCAACCCCGAAGAAATTGTGAGCGCCGACCTTGATGTTTTCGTGGATGGGCAGCCGGTGACAGCCTTAGTCGACACTGGTGCTGACTTCTCTATCATAAGTCAGGAACTCGCCCTCCGCCTGAGGAAAGTAAAGACGCCATGGACAGGACCTCACATAAGAACAGCAGGACAACCTGTTCTAGCAAAACAGAACGGAGACACGTCTTTTTCGTCGTCAGCCAACAACCACTGACCCACTACACGTAGTCCTTTAATGCCCCCATCGTCGTTGTCGTCTGCCTATAGAGCACATGCGTCATTTGTCACATGCACAGGCGGCCAATACTGATGCCTACTGGAAGATGTACTGCAAGAATTAATACTGGAGATTCTTCTTCCGTGGCCGCTTTCATCGTTCTTCCTGCGTGCTGTAAAGGATTTGATTCTTGGAATGGATTTCCCAATGGAATATTGCGCTGTAATTAACATTTCAGACGCATGGTGACGTTTTATAAGAGCCGTGGTTTAGTCCACTGCTTATCGCCGCAACACAATTCATTTCGTCTAACAGAAGATGACGTCGTAATCCCACATCGGTCATGTATTCTTGTTTCCGTGGCCTGTGACGTACCATTTCATTGCGAAGGAGTTGCCGTCCAAATAACCATTCTGTTGCTTACTCACGGTATCTCGGTCGCACGAGGAATTGTAAATGTCACCGACGGGCGCACGAACCTATTGATAACAAATTTTAGCACAGAGAGACGGCACCTTCCAAAAGGCACGGCTGTGGCTTATTTTGACGGTGTTGCGGATGTTCGCGGCTGCTGTTCACTGCTCGAAGAAGCGCCTACACAAAACCCAGCTCTTGTACTTGACGTCAGCACTGTTTTGCCGCAGCACGAACGAGAACAGTTTCTTACGCTATAGGCCCAGTTTGTCGACTGCTTTGCGTCGACTTCAAGAGTCGGTCGGACGCCTCTAACAAAGCACCGAATCATTACAGAATATACGGCGAGACCAATTCACCAAAATCCTTATCGTGTGGCTCCCAGAGAACGTGAAGCATACAACACAGGTGACAAAAATGCTTGAAGACGACGTGATCCAACCATCAACGAGTCCCTGGGCATCCCCTGTAGTTCTAGTCAAGAAAAAAGACGGCAGCTTGCGTTTCTGTGTGGACTACCGAAAACTAAATCAGGTGACGAAGAAAGACGTGTACCCACTTCCCCGTATCGACGATTCCCTCGACAGGCTTCGACACGCACGTTACTTCTCTTCAATGGACATAAAGAGCGGATATTGGCAATTGAGGTAGACCCGAGAGACCGTGAAAAAACTGCTTTTGTGACGCCAGACGGCCTGTACGAATTTAAGGCTTTGCCTTACGCTTGTGCTCGGCCCCTGCTACGTTCCAACGCCTCATGGATACTGTGCTTTCCGGTCTGAAGTGGAAAAACCTCCTTAGTGTACCTCGACAACGTCATCGTGTTTTTCGCAACGTTTGAGGAACACCTCGAACGGCTTGAAGCAGTTCTGCAGTCCATAAGAGCCGCCGGCTCACCCTGAAGCCTGAGAAGTGCCACTTTGGCTTTGCGGAACTACAGTTTCTTGGTCACGTCGTCAGCCACGCCTCTGTCCGCCCGGATCCTGCAAAAATTACCGCTGTCGCACAGTTTTCCCGTACCATCCGACAAGAAGGCTGTCCGGCGGTTCCTCGGCCTCTGCGCCTATTACCGGCGGTTTATTGCAGACTTTGCTCGCATTGCGTCGCCGTTAACTCGCCTCACGAGAGACGACGTTGCTTTTGTATGGGGCGATGAAGATCAAGGTGCATTTAACGTCTTGCGCCAACGTCTCCAGACACCTCCAGTGCTTGCCCCCTTTGATGAGACCGCTACTGCATTGCTCCACACGGATGCCAGCAATGTTGGCTTGGGAGCTGTTCTTGTGCAGCGGCAGGAGGACGCGGAATGAGTGATGGCCTGTACAAGCAAAACACTCTCACGCACAGAGGCTAATTATTCTACAAATGAGAAAGAATGCCTCGCCGTGGTATGGGCGGTTATGAAATTTCGCCATATTTGTACCGCCGCCCTTTCACGTTCTTAGCGACCACCATTCACTGTGTGCTTGACGAACCTTAAAGATCAGTCTGGACGATTGGCACGTTGGAGCTTAAGGCTGTAAGAGTTTGATATGACGGTCATGTACAAGTCGGGGAAGCGACATACGGATGCTGACTGCCTGTGTCGATCGCCGATAGAGTCGGCTTCTCCACTCGATAATATACAGCATATCTTTGTGTTCTGGACACAGCCGCCGTCGTTCAACAACGGGAGGACCCTGAGTTGCTTGCACTCATCAACTACTTAGAGGGAAGCTCCGCGAAAGCACCTAGAGTTTTCGCAAGAGGACTGTCGTCGTTTTGTTTACGGACCAAAGTCCTCTACAAAAGAAACTTTTCTTCTACCGGGTCCCCCTACCTGCTCGTCATTCCTGCAGCTCTTCGTTTGGAAGTACTTCAAGCCTGTCACAACGAGGTGACTTCTGGTCACTTAGGCTACACGCGAACATTGGGGCAGAGTGCGGCAAAGCTACTACTGGCCGAGGCTTACCACGGCCGTGAAACACCACGTTCGCACTTGTCTTGACTGCCAGAGTCGCAAGTCACCTCCGACGAAACCAGCCGGCCTCCTGAAACCTGTCCGGGCTCCTCGAACTCCATGAGATCAAATTGGAATGGATATCTTGGGCCCACTTCCTACTTTCAATGCAGGGAATCGCTTTGTTCTCGTCGCAACCGACTATCTGACCGTTACGCCGAAACAAAGGCCATCCAGAAAGGCACAGCAGCCGAGGTGACGCGCTTTTTCATTGAAAGTGTTCTGCTGCGACGCGGAGCCCCAAGCGTCGTAATTACCGACAGAGGACCGCATTCACGCCTGCACTCACGGCGTGGAGCCGTGAGCAACCGCTTCACGGCTCCACGATCATGTCTTGCTGCTAAGTGGAATGGCTCATCGGAAGACGACCGCCTACCATCCACAAACCAACGGACTGACAGAGCGCCTAAACAAAATAATTGAAGACATGCTTTCAATGTACGTGGATGTCGAACATAAAATTGGGATAACATCCTCCCGTATATCACGTTTGCGTTCAACACGGCGAAACAAGAGACGACGCGCATGACCCCGTTCACCCTTGTTCATGGCCAGAATGTACGAACTATGCTGGATGCAATGCATCCACACGAATTTGACGACATTGAAACAGACGCCGATGTGTTTACGCAACGCAGCGAAGAGGCTCGGCAGCTCGCGCGCATGCGGATCTGCCAGCAGCAAGACTACGACGCAGGCCGCTGTGATGCTCGCCGTAGAACCGTAACTTATGAAGTCGGCGACACAGTGTGGGTTTGGACACCCATACGGAAGCGAGGCCTCTCCGAAAAGCTGTTAAGGCGATACTTCGGTCCATATCGAGTATTGCGGCGACTGAGTGATGTCACCTACGAGGTCGTCCCGATAGTCCCAACTGTACGAGGCGCCGCCCGCACCGTCCTGAACATGTGCATGTTGTACGCATGAAGCCATATGTGAGCGAATGACTATGCGAGAGACCCTCACTACCGCAAGTGACATTTCCGGTATAGCATCGGGACGATGCTCTACTAGGGCGGGACAAATGACGCATGTGCTCTATAGGCAGACGACAACGACGATGGCAACGTCTAGTGGGTCAGTGGGTTTTTGGCTGACGACGAAGAAGACTTGTCTCCGTTCTGTTTGCTAGAACAGGTTGTCCTGCTGTTCTTGCAGAACGTCTACATGTCCTCTCTTGGCGTTGTACCGCGACAATATATGTATATATATATATTGACACAAGGTGCCTTCAAATCTCGCGCGCCAGCGTGAAGCGGCCAACAGTGTTGCGGCCACGTGTTGGCCGCTTCGCGCGCAGCGAAGCGGCCAACACGTGCACACAAGGCAGAAGTCGTGTGGAACTCTTGGCGAAGACTGTGTACGTTGGAGCGAGACTCTTGCTTAGCTGTTTGTCGGGTACAAGTTCACCCAACGTTAGCTAATAAAGTACCTTCACTCAACTGTGTGTTACAATTCTGGTGGAGGTGCGGGGTATGATTTCAAGCTCTTCTCCACTTAGAGAAAGCAGCCCGGACGCACGGCGACTCGGACCCAACGAACTGACTCCTGTTCACCAACGCAGCAGTCGTCGCCTCCGTGGTGAGCCTCCCGAGTTTTTCCCTTTACCGGATTCTATCGGAGCGTCAACAGCTGCTAACGGAAACGCTACCGAGATGAACACAAGTCACGCCAACTCACATCGTAGTGAATCCACCGATGACACCAGAGCGTTTCCATGGGGACACATTTGAAGACGCAGATGACTGGCTGGAACGCTTTGAGCGCGTCGCGGAGTTCAACGAATGGAATGAAGAGTGCAGACTGCGAAACGCTTACTTCGCGTTAGAGGACAGCGCAAGAACGTGGTTTGAAAACCACGAAGCGACGTTTGTTTGTGGGATGCTTTCCGACGGGAGTTGCTTGCCACTTACCCAAGTACGGACCGCAGGGAGAGGGCCGAAGCTGCCCTACAAGCAAGAAACCAGCGCAACAATGAAAGCGTGGCCATGTATGTGGAAGACTTGTCTTGTCCAGCCTATTCCGCCGAGCTGATCCGAACATGAGCGAGGACAAGAAGCTTCGCCATCTAATGCGCGCCGTAAAACAGGAACTGTTCGCAGGATTGGTTCGGAGCCCGCCGCGCACCGTCGCAGAGTTTCGCTCTGAGGCGACCACAATGGAAAAAACATTGCAACAGCGATCAAGGATGTACAACCGAGATATGAACGTCACCTCTGTAGACGCAGTTCCAGCAGTTCGGAAACAGCGTCGAAGTCATACGGGAGCTCGTGCGATCAGTTGTGCGAGAAGAACTTCAGAGGCTACGGCTTGACCAGAACTATCCAACACCCTCTTTACTGGCAGACGTGGTTCGAGAAGAGGTCAGACAGGTGATCCGGGAACCACAGCTCAGTGCACAGCCCCAAGCGCCATTACTGCGCCAACCGAGCGTCCCATATGCCGATGTGCGGCGCCGAACTCCAGGGCGTGCTGACGTCGCAGCCACTACCTCTATGAACAATCCGATGCCTCGAAACACGCTGCCACCACCCGAGAAGATTTAGGAAGGCTGATGTATGGCGCATCCTGACCGAATACCTCTTTGCTACCACTGTGGTGAAGCTGGGCACCTCTACCGAATGTGCCCCTATCGCCAGGCAGGTCTCCGTGGTTTTCCGGTAAATGCACCTTGCCCTCGAAATGGTGAGCGTCCATTCGAAATCGATGAATACCTGTCGACTCGTCAAAGCTTCCCATACAGCTCTCAGCAACACCAACCTCGATCAACAGCCCCCTTGAGGTATCGTTCACCGAGCCCCCGTCCGTCATCAAGCTCCCCAAGACGCCATTCGCAAAGCCCGCGTCGGGAAAACTAGACTCAGCGACCTGGGGAGGTAAGGCCGCTGCCGGTGCGAAAACAGAAGAACCTCCATCGACGACTCCGAACGACGACAAGGGACTCAGAAACCAGTGCCGTAATAGCGACGTCGCTTCCGATTTACGTGTGTTTGTTGACGGTTACGAAGTGAATGCGTTAGTGGACACAGGTGCAGATTACTCGGTAATAAGTAGTGAGCTTACCAGGAAACTGAAGAAAGTGCTGATCCTTGAAAAGGGCCACAAGTACGCACTGCGGGAGGACACTCATCGACCCGACGGACAAGTGCACGGCTAGAATAGGAATACGAGGCTTCACTTACGTCGCTAGCTTTATTGTGCTTTCCGAGTGCTCAAGAGACTTGATTATTGGCATGGACTTCTTGCAGGCTAACGGTGCCGTAATCAACTTGCGGGAATCACGTGTTTCCTTTGAACGAGGCACGCTCTCGCAACATTTGACACTGAAAAAAATTCGATGCCCTCTGCATCGCTGACGACGACGTGATGATTCCTCCGAGATCCAGCGTAGCTGTTGCAGTAAGGAGCAACGCGTTCAGTGACTACGAAGGGATTGCAGACAGCAACACCAGACTCTTGCTCGAAAAAGGGATCTGCATGACAAGAGGCCTTGTTCAGCTACGTGGCGGATATACCAATGTTTCCTCACTAATTTTGGAAATGAGGTGCAACATGTCGCGAAGGGAACCGTTATTGCAAGCGTTAACAACTTCGTCGAAGTTACGGACCTAAGCATTCCCGAGATCGCACTATCGAATTCCTAAGATGTGGATTCTGTCTTGCATCAATCGACATTGAACCAGGTATACTACCCGGACAGAAGGAGCAAATAGAGAACTCATAAGAGAATTCGCCGAAGCTTTCAATTCATCCAGGTAAGGAAGTAATCTATCGCCAAACATCGGATAATTGTCGATGAATCAGTAGGCCTATTTGCCAGCAACCTACCGAGTGTCGCCAAAAGAGAGACAAGCCATCGGAAGTCAAGTTAAGGAAATGCTTAAAGACGACGTAATTCAGCCGTCGGCAAGTCCGTGGGCGTCGCCTGTGGTACTTGTAAAGAAATAGGACCAGACCTTGCGCTTCTGCATCGATTACCGGAAGCTGAACGCCGTCACAAAGCGGGATGTTTACCCACTTCCAAGAATTGATGACACTGTAGATAGACTACGAGATGCAAAATGTTTTTCCTATTGACTCCCGCTAGGGGGCTAAGCAGTGCTGGCGCACTTCGCATGGGCTCCTGCTTTTTTCGGCAATTTTCCGGATACCTGCTTTTATTCATCGAAACTGTGGCATCGACGGAATCGGCAAGAGAAGTGGAACCGGAGGATATCAAGTTTATGAGCGGTACGTGGAATTACCGTCATTTTTTGTCGTTTGAAGGTTTCACGCCGCGCTAACGGAGCTAACCCTACAAGAGTAAGGGGCCAGCCGAACGCGCGTGACCGTGTCCCGTGGCTCGTGAGCGCTCGTGAGCCGCCGCTCGCTCTCTTCGAGAGCGACTCGGCGCTGCCGCCAAGATCAATGACTGACGCATCCGACACAGCAAGAACTGCACGGGAACTGAATCAGGAAAATAACAGCGTTGAATGCATGTGGAGACGATACAAGAGCAGCAACAACTGGAAGCGGAGTGGACGTATGACGAGAACAGCGGGAAGGCAATAAACATCCAGGAAAATGGCACACATGGGAGAGGCGAGGAAAGACGACTCAGGTGCATATAAACCCGCAGCGAGGAAGAAGACCAACAACGAACGCAGCAAGCCGGAGCAACAAAACCTTTTGCAGGAAACATGCCACATTACAGGAAACCGAGACTTCACCTTTGCCAGTGGACGACACGAAGATCATCTACAGACCAAAGGCGGGATTACAACTCTCCAAATGGACATTGGTGGCAGGACACATGCCATCGGCCGAGCTAGCAAGTTGTCCCAAAAAGACTTCTATGACAACATCCGGATTCAAGTGCAACAGTCGAAAGAATCATCGCAAGTACACCAAACAAAGACATAGCGTACGACATGTCTCAAGATCACCAACATCCAGCTTGGAGGATCCAATTACGAAGTAAAGCAAATGTCAAGACACCAGATGGCATCAGCAAGGGCGTAATCTACAACATCCCGCCAGGAACGAGCGAAGAAGAACTACTTCAAGGGCTACGAGTATCGCAAGATACACGGTTCTCGCAGCACGCATGCTGGGAAGATCGTCAACAGATCATCTACTTCGACGGACCGCAGTCCATACAACATCATATATAAATGCTGTGACTACCGCTGCAAACCATACAGGAAATCCGTGCAATACTGCAGAGCCTGCGGGGAACTAGGGCACCGGCAAGATATCTGCCCGAAACCCCTTATCAACTTCTGCTATATATGCGGGATGGAAAATCGACAGGAAGATCATGACTGCCAACCCAGCTGTAGAATCTGCCAACAACCCCATGAGACAGCAGGAAAGGAGTGCCGCCATAAACTCAAACCAATCCACACCGTACAAGATCAGATTGCATTGGGAAAACAAGAACAAGAGCAGCAACGCAGATGGAACTCAACTTCCGACTCCGACTTTCCGGCACTATCCGAATCAAGCAGTACCTCACTACAGAGTCCACGAAGATCTAGAAGTGACTCCAAATCAACAGGCGGTCAAGCAGACGAAAGAACCCGGTCAAGATCACGGTCCGGATCACGTACCCGCAACCCACAAAAGCGAGTTACGTATGCAGACGCTGCAGGGGGAAACACACGAGCACAAGAACCCACGGAAACCGAACGAGATCTGCGGGCACAACTCCAAAATCAACAAGCCCTCATTGACAAGCTCTTACGAAGGTGCAAAGAACAAGACACCGCCAATCAAGCCTCGAACCTCAAGGAATGCCCAACATGCCACCGCCCCTTACCGAAGAACGAATCAAGGAATTGTAACAATGGAGGTCCGGAAGCGATACAGGAGGCCATGACCACTTTGCAAAGGAAATAACCCAACAGCTACAGCAAACATCAACCCATCAGCTTGCCCTATCCATGCTACCCTCCAAGACCTCAGCAACTTCATGTCCTATGCCAAGCAGAACCACGTAACGAAAGCCACAGTAGAAAAGTTGCTCCAACAACACCGACACGGCTCGCAAGAAAGCACGTAAAGACCTCCATAATGCTGCCAGACCGGAATCCATGGCCTGGGGCGATAACACCGATATGATCAAGATGGCGAGTAATCCCGAGAAGAGATTCCCACAACTTCATGAAGTTGTGGCAATGGAACTGTCGCTCATACGAACCAAAAGAACAAACCTCCAGGAACTGACCAACAGGAACAAACCAGATATCATCGCTATCCAAGAAACTTATCAGACCAATCTACGATACTGGATATGATACACACCGATCTAGAGAACAGCCATCTGACGAAGAAAAATCTCACACGCAAGATCCACAATCCAGGGAACAACGTGGAACCACCCTAGTGGAAGTGCTACCTGAGAAGAAGACACACCAAAGTCTATATGTCCTATGCTTATATAGTCACCAGGGATCCGTTATCTGACTTTGTAAAGTTCATCACGGAAGCCAGAAGCTATCTAAAGGCCAAACTTGTAATTATGGGGATTTTAATGCCCCCCACACAGCATGGGGTTACCAGCACACGACCAAGAAAGGAGCGCGAGTGCACGATTCGGCACAACAGAATCACCTCACACTCTGGAATGATATAACTAAAGACTCGAATAGGCAACAGTGTATCCAGGGATACAAATCCCGACCTCACCTTTACAATAGGTATCTCCAAGGCCGAATAGACCCGACTGGAAGAAAATCTCGGCCAGCGTCACCACATCCTTCAGCTAGAAATCCTGCACCATAAGAAGCCGAGCAGAACCGGAACGGCAAGGCTGACGGACTGGAAGGCCTTTAGAGAGCATGACATAGAAGAGAACATCAAAAATATTGAAGAGTGGCTCACCGAAGTGGTCAAGACGGCGGAGAAGCATACTAAAGTCATCCAACTCACAATGGACACACCGGCCGTAGACTCTCATCTCCTACATCTTTGGGATGCCAGAAGAGGCTACTGAGGCGGTGAAAAAGATGAAACATAACCGCAAACTGCAGAGAAACGGATCGCTCACATAACAAGCAAGCAGAAGAATATGGAGATAAACTCAGCAGTCAGAACTGGCATAAACTGTGCGACCAACTTCAAGGCACACTCAGCACAAAGAAGACCTGGCATATACTACGAGCCCTTCTAGCTACCACCAAAACCAGACACAACAAAGACATGACCTCAAGAAAATCATTCACTCTCATCCAGGAACTGAGAAACAAATTTGGAAGAACTCAAGCGTAAACTTGTCGGAGACAATGCCCCCAAGGTCCGGATCCCCGACCGTACAAAGGCGAACCAAACCTGACCCTCGACAGCCCTTTTACGCTTCCTGAACTTCACGCCGCTCTTGCCAAATTGACCCGTAACACGTCGCCAGGAAATGACAAGGTGACCAACAGGATCCTACGAAACCTCCCGGACAAGGCCCTAAATTGGCTCCTCGACTACATGAATACTGCTGGGAAGAAGGTAAGCTCCCGGCAGAATGGAAGCACGCAGAAGTCATTATGATTCCAAAACCCAACAAGCCACTACAAATCAGCAACCTACGGCCCATATCCCTGACTTCCTGCGCTGGAAAGCTTCTCGAACACATGGTTCACGATCGCCTCACCACATACCTCGAAGACTCAGGACTCATGCCTGACAATGCTTGGCTTCCGACAGCTCCTCTCAGCCCAAGATATACTTTTACAGCTCAAGGAAGACCTCTTGGACTACCTAGAACGCCACAAAAAGTTCTCTATTTTAGCAATAGATGTAAAAGGAGCCTTCGATAATGTGAAGCATGATGCAATCCTCCAGAATCTCCAAGACACAAACTGCGGAATCCGGACCTACCATTACGTACAGGACTTTCTCAAGGATCGCACGGCTACGGTGGGCATCGGCAACATCCGAAGCGACAAATTCGAAATGCCCAACAAAGGCACTCCACAAGGGTCAGTCATTTCACCTTTGCTGTTCAACCTCGCTATGATTAAGCTCCCGCAACAACTCGATGACATCGAAGGTTTAAGCCATGCAATATACGCCGACGATAAACGTTATGGACAAAAGCGTCGACAACCGGCCGACAGCAAACTACCCTGCAAGAGGCAATCGATCTAATAGAACAGTACCTATCAAGATGCGGTCTCCAGTGCGCCCCCGAAAAATCAGAGCTACTTATACTCAAGGCAAGGACCCGGGGAAGACCACCAGCCTACGTCGACCCAGATCCCAACGTCATACTCAATGGAATCGATATACCTCAAGTTGACTCCCTCCGCGTCCTTGGCCTCACCCTACATAAGATGGTTCTGGTGCAGCTACACTTCCGAAGCTTCAGAAGACCCTAACACAAGTAACTCATCTCATTAGGCGTATAACCAATCAAAGAAGAGGACTTAAAGAGCAAGAAACCGTCCAAATATCCAAGCACTCCTTATAAGCCGGATAACATATGGCACCCCGTATCTACTCCTCAAGAAAGCTGAAATTGAAAAACTCAACATCGTCATCAGAAAGGCAATCAAGAGCGCACTAGGACTTCCCAGTACGACCTCAACCACGACACTACTCAAACTTGGCCTCCATAACACCTGGGAAGAAATGAGTGAAGCGCACAGGGCCAGCCAGCTGGAACGCCTTAAGCTGACTCAAACAGGAAGAGCAGTACTTCGCAAACTCGCATACAGCGAAAACTTTATAGCGGACTCAGACGTGAAAGCCCGATTGCCACCACTTCTCCGTGACTCTATTTCAGTCGCTCCAATACCTCGAAACATGCATGCAACACACCACAAAGACAGAAGACAAGCAAGAGTTCGAGCGCTAAGCAAGAAATACTCAAGGAACCCCAACACGAGATATACAGATGCGGCAAAATACCCAGGTAGAAGAGCCTACGCAATTACCGTGACCAACAACAAAGGGAATGAGCTAGTCGCTGCCACCATACCGGCCAGAAATCCAGAAACGGCGGAGGAAGTGGCCATCATCCTCGGCATCGCCACATGCAAGGACACCGCAGTCATCTTGAGCGACTCGCAAACGGCATGTAGAAACTTACAAAAAGGCCGAATCTCTGCCGCAGCCGTGAAAATTCTAAAAGAGCTAACAAGACGCCAAGAACTACCCGAAACCTACGTCGTTTGGACCCAAGCCACGAACACTTGGCAGGAAACGAAGCAGCACATGCTGTCTCCCGAGAGCATACCAGCAGGGATTTCCTGCCGCAGGGGATCCGGAAATCGACGAGGGTGGAGGACATTCCCATCAACTACGCCGTAATACTGCAACATTACCGACTCGAAAGAAGAGAATATCCTTTACCACATCCAAAATTAAGCAAGGAAGAAGCCACCGCCCTCCGCAGACTACAAACAAATACATATGTCCATGGAATTATCATGCACCGGATGCATCCCACTAAATTCTCATACCTATGCAGATATTGTGATGTACCAGACACCTACAACACATGGTGTTGGTGTGCCCACACCGCGAGAAAAACAGTCAAGACGATGCCTCAGAAACGATACAAGCCACCGAAGAAACGTGGGAGGCAATGTTAACGGCACAGAGCCTGGAGGATCAGCGAAGTCTGGTGGACCGGGCCCGGGCTGCGGCATTAGCCAACGGCTTTCTGGACTGAGAGAGCCGCCCACCTAGGGCGAAGAAAGAACACTTTCTCGCTGTTTCTAGCAATAAACGTTCATTCCTCCTCCTCCTCTTCCCTGGACCTCAAAAATGGGTACTGGCAGATAGAAGTGGACGAAGGAGATCGCGAAAAGACCGCATTTGTGACGCCAGACGGACTATACGAGTTCAAAGTACTTCCGTTTCGTCTTTGTTCGGCACCCGCAACATTTCAGCGGATGATGGACACTGTGCTCACCGGTCTGAAATGCCAAACCTGTCTCGTTATCTTGATGATGTCGTGATTTTTTCTGCTACCTTCGAGCAGCATGTAGAACGACTGCGGGCTGTGATGAAGGCTATTAGATCAGCAGGTTTGACAATAAAACCACAGAAATGCCATTTCGGCTTTCACGAGCCTTTTCCTTGGCCATGTCGTCAGTTCAGAAGGCATTCGCCCAGACCCTGAGAAGACTGCGGCTGTTGAAAATGTTCCAAAACCAACCGACAAAAAGGCCGTTAGGCGATTCTTAGGACTCTGCGCCTACTTACAGACGCTTCGCGAAAAATTTTTCAAGGATTGCCGAACCGCTAACGCGGCTAACAAAAGGCATGCCTTTCATCTGGTCAAGTGAACAGGAGGATGCCTTCAATGAACTACGAACGCGTCTTCAGAATCATCCAATTCTTGCGCATTTTGACCAGGAAGCCGAGACTGATATCCACACAGACGCAAGCAATTTAGGCCTCGGGGCCGTCCTCATTTAGTGGCAGAATCGAGAGGAACAAGTGATTGCGTATGCTAGTCGTACTCTTTCAAAGGCTGAGGTGAACTACTCAGCAACAGAAAAAGAATCCCTCGCGGTGATATGGCCATTAGCAAGTTCAGGCCATACTTATATGGCAGACCATTTCGAGCTATCAGCGACCATCATTCGTTGTGCTGGCTGGCCAATCTTAAAGACCCATCTGGACGGCTTGCAAGATGGAGCTGCGCTGCGAGGAATACGATATAACCGTCTTATACAAGTCCGGTCACAAGCACAGTGAGGCTGATTGCCTGTCGCGTGCACCGATTGAATCCACGAAATCTACACCGGCAGAAGATGAACAGGATTGCCCGTTCCTAGGAGCTGTGACATCATCGCAAATGGCGCAGCATCAGCACTCTGGCGCGCAGTTACGTCTGCTCATTGATCATCACCTAGAAGGACACACTGTCGACGTTCCACGAGCTTTTATCCGCAGCTTGTCGTCGTTCGTACTGAGGAATAACGCCCTCTACAAAAGAAATTTTGAACATAGTGCTGAGACATTTCTGCTCGTCGTACCTTCAAAGTTACGCCCAGAGATATTGGAAGCGTGCCATGATGACCCATCAGCAGGACACTTAGGAGCGAGCAGAACGTTCGCATGTATCCGTGCGAAGTATTACAGGCCAAAGTTGTTGAATTCTGTGCAACACTATGTGAGAACCTGCCGGGATTGCCAAAGACGTAAAATGCCACCATTGAAGCCAGCAGGTCTCCTACAACCCATACAGCCTCCGAAATTCCATCAAAAGTGGGAATGGATTTACTTGGCCCCTTTCCCACATCGTCGTCAGGAAAGCGGTGGATCGTAGTTGCAACTGACTACCTAACTCGATATGCCGAGAGGGTCTCTTGTTGTGGGTACGCCATTGAAGTAGCGGAATTTTTTTGTCACGCACATTGTACTACGGCATGGCGCTCCTAAAGTTCTGATCACGGACCAAGGAACCATATTTACTGCGCATTTAACACAGTCCATTATGAAACTGACGCACACCAGTCACAGAAAAACCACCGCATATCATCCGCAGACAAATGGACTGACTGAACCTCAACAGAACGCTGACCGATATGTATCAATATACGTGGACATGGAGCACCGAACATGGAAGAAGATCCTACCATACGCAACGTTCGCGTACAATACCGCAGTGCAAGAGACGACTCGAATGACACCTTTCCAACTCGTTTTTGGCCGGACCGTCACCACACCCTTAGATGCAATGCTACCTGTAGATGAGACCTCGGAAAACAACCATGATATCAGCGACTTCACAGAAAGAGCTGAAGAGGCACGGCAGCTGGCGCGACACCACATTCAGCAGCAACAGCAAACCGATGCGAATCGATATAATTGCGACGAAGAGACGTCCAGTACGCACCTGGAGGCATGGTATGGGTGTGGACTCCTGTAGGATGCGCGGCCTATCTGAAAAGCTTCTTCGTCGTTATTTTGGCCCATACAGGATAATTCGCCGACTTAGCCCCTTCAACTACGAAGTTCTTCCAGAAGATCAAGTAACCTCTTCACGACGGCGGCATCGCACCGAAGTCGTTAATGTCGTCCGAATGAAACCCTACTACGACAGACAATAACAGACAATTGGCCAACAAGCTTTCCGAATGACAGCCTAGAAACCACCGCCTTCTTTATAAGCATCGGGACGATGCATTCTTGGAAGGGGGACAATGACACAAGGTGCTTCAAATCTCGCGCGCCAGCCGTCTCCGCGCCTGTCCATGTGCTGCTACGTACGAAAGATAGCAGCAGCGAAGCGGCCAACACGTGCGCACAAGGCACGTGCGATCGGAGCAAGACATCATCAGGCGGGGCACGAAGAAGTCGTGTGGAAATCTTGGCGAGACTGTGTACGTTGGAGCGAGCTCTTGCTTAGTTTGTCGGGTACAAGTTCACCCAACGTTAGCTAATTAAAGTACCTTCATCAACTGTGCGTTACAATACATACATATATAATATATATAATAATATATATATAATATATATATTATAGTGTGACGTCACAGTAAGGGCAGACCTTTATTGAGCCCGAGAGCGACACGACAAAGAAGGGCGGCGTCCACAACCGGCATGAACAGCCTTCGGCACAGTCCACGCTGATGGTGCGCCCGCACGCGCGATGAAGATGAGGGGCACACGCATGATGATGATAATGTACAGATGATGAAGAAGTGCACAATAAATGCCACACTAATTTCCCTCGCGCGAAAGCGGCCATCTGGCCGCTTGCTTAAAGAACAGGGAACGCCGCGTGAAAGGCCTCATGCGAGAAACGTGGACCACTTCGGGTAGCGGCAACGGCGCTCAGTTGAGGAAACAACAGGGTCACTCGATAATTAACTGGAGAAGTCATTTCCAGGACCGTGTAGGGGCCAAAATACTGACACTGAAACTTCTCGCACAACCCAGGAGTGCGAACTGGTGTCCAGAGCAGCACTTCATCGCCAGGCTGGTAGAATACTACACGATGATAGGCGTCATAATGAACCCGCCGTGGTTGCTCAGTGGCTATGGTTGGGCTGCTGAGCACGAGGTCGCGGGATCGAATCCCGGCCACGGCGGCCGCATTTCGATGGGGGCGAAATGCGAAAACACCGTGCACTTAGATTTAGGTGCACGTTAAAGAACCCCAGGTGGTCTAAATTTCTGGAGTCCCCAACTACGGCGTGCCTCATAATCATAACTGGTTTTGGCACGTAAAACCCCATAATTTAATTTTAGGCGTCATAATGATCCTTGCGGTCCCGCTGTCTGGGCGGTGTTGACGCAAAAAGCCCCTATATATAAAAGTAGCGCCAACCGCTTCCCTGCTCCTCCGTTCCGCTGTCGCGCTCGGCGCGGCCAGCGAGATCAAGCCGCCATATCGACAGTGGCGCCGCGTACGTCGGGCCTGCCGTGGCAAACGACAGCTAACGCGCTACCAGAGGAAATCCGCGGAAAACTTGGATCGCGCCCTGCGGAGCAGTTTGAGGTGCGATTTTGCTTCGTCAGTCAGTAACCGTCTTAATAATGCCGTTTTGGAAGTAGCAACGCGACGATGCCAGACGGCGTAAATACCAAGTGTGCAGCAAGCGTTTGCGCTCGCCGGATGGTAAACAAAAAAAATCACGCATATCCACGGGGTAATGATGATGAGTGGGCGAAGCTCCGGAGGAAATCATCGGATCTCCCGCTTAAGGGGACGCTAGCACAAACGCGTTAGAAACGTGCAGTACTCTCTAGTAAGGGGGAGCGGCCACAGCGTCTTACGCAGCCATTTACACATGCCGGAACGTGCACCGCGTTTGCCGACGCCATCACATGACTGCTGAGAGTATACCCCCCGTATTCATAAACGCTCTCGACTTGAACTTGACTTGCCACCGCTTTCGGCAGCTCGTTCGAAACGCGTTGAAGGTAAGGCGGAGAGGCCACAGCGTTTACACCAGTCTTACACGGGCCAGCTTTTACGGGCCGTAACGCGCTAGCACAAACGCGTTAGAAACGCGCTAGAAACGCGGCCTTTCGTTAATGTTGGGTATTTATTGCCATCGTGGTGCGTGTGTCCGCTTCGTGGCGTAGTGGGCTAACGCCGCGTGCTCGGAAGCGAGGGGTCCCTGTTCGATTCCGCGCTACGGACACAACTTCAGAATTTTTTTAACACGAAAGTGTTTTATGCCGGGGTCCACCAAGACTTCACTGACGTTTCCGTCACGGAAATACGTCATAGAACATAATACAAAGAAAAACCAGAAGAAAAAGTTCCACAAACATGCAAAATTTCGAAATCGAACCCACGACCTCTCGGTCCGCGACGATAGATCGCCGAGCGTTTAACCCATTGCGCCACAAACGCATTTGCAGAGAGCTACACAGACGCGCCTTATATACGAACACTCCTCCGTGTACCCGCGCTCTTGCTCGGGGCGGTGCCGCCGCCTACGAGCAGAAAAGAGAAGTACTGCATTATGACACTAACGCGCACCGACAGTGAACGCTTCGGTGGTCTCAGCACTACGAGCCTCGATGCCAGCATTCGAAGGGACGCTGGCATCAAGAAGCATACCAACGCCACCTAGGTGGCGTTGGTAGTGGCGTTCACCGTACTCAGCACAGCGGAGCGTGGCCTCCGCAATTAGCTCTGAAAATGTTTCTGAAGTGATCGCGGAGGCTGCAATTACGACGCGCTGTACGCGCTGATTTGACTCGGTGACGATTCAGTTACGTGCTTTGTCTTGCGCGTTGTATTAGTTGTCAGTTACGTGCTTCGTCTTTCGCGTTGTGCTAGCGTGTGCAGCGTAGTGCAGATTCCATATGCACGACGGTTGCTCATGGTCATCGACGTGGTAGTCGTGATGGAGGAGGGACGTGCCACCAGGCGTCAGCGTGGGTGCATCAACGCCTAAGAGCGCTTTAGCCACAAAACCAATAGACATTATATATCAATGTGCAATAAACACACATACTTCTGTGAAGACACGTTTCACTTTCGTGTTCTATACCGATTCCTATATAAGAGGGATCAACCACATTTTTTCTCATTTTTCTCAGACTGGTACACACTACTACTACGACGACGGGGACGGAACGGGCGCCGCTATAAGGAGCTTCGCCCCTAAAAAGCATTTAGCCCGCACCTTGTCAGTGCGGCAACTTAAGGCGCAGCAGCATGCCATCACAACGAAGTTCTTCTCCCTAACACGTTTGATCCCTTTGTGCGTGCAGCACTTTCGTCGCACAGGCCCGAGAATGGCGGTCGGAGTGCGCTGGAAACAAAAAAATATACAGAAGCGCAACGCGTGCTACCACGTGATACGAATTGGCCAATGGGGGAGCGGAGAAGGCTGGGGCGACAGGAGGCGGCGAGGAGGAACCGCCGGGGTGATTGCGGTGGCGGCATCATCTAAGAATGGCGCTACTTTTTATTCTATAGGGGCTTTCATTGACGCGGGTACGCTGGCGACAATGGACTAGACGGGAAAAAGATTCTTCGCAGGAAGGTCGAGATGGACTGACAGGTGCAGAGAAGAAAGAAACATCGAGCGAAAGGAATGGGTGAACGGCCATAACAAGGTAGAATGGCGAGTAACCGGTTGTGCGTTGAACGGCGGTGTATACGCGAAGTGACGAATGGGCAAAATGTGTCCAGTTTCTGTGATCTGGTTGATATAGGCGGTCAGAGAGCGTACGATGAAACCGCTCAGCAGGCCGTTGGTTGCAGGAGATAACTGAGTAGTATAGTGGGTGCTAGAGGCTTTGAGCACTTCGCTACCAGTTGGGAAAGGAAAGTCTTTCCGCGGCAGCTCAGAAGGACATGAGGGCCACGGCGCAGAATTATGGATTGAAGAATGAAGGCAGTGACTTCGGAAGCCGATGTTCAACCTACACAAGCTGTTTTCAGCATAGCGCGCCAGGTGGTCGACGCTGTCACTATCCATCGACTACCGGCGGAGTCATGGGAAGTGGCCCACGAGATCGATGCCAACAACCTCAATGCTTCCTCATGACACGAGACTGGTAGTAGTTTGGCCGGCAGAGCTGATTTGGACGTTTTCGACGATGACAAATGGCGCAGGAAGCGACGTATCTCGCCACACTGGTAGACATACCAGGCCAGTAGAACGACTTCTTAGGCGTCGTAAGTTTTCTGGATGCCAAGGTTGCCAGCAGTCAAATCGTCATGAAAGGCCTGAAGGACACGCGCACGAAGGACGAGGTAGCACGGCAACCAGCGTCCTCCATCAGGATGGTGGATATGCGGTGCAGCACGGAGTTTTCCAGCATAAATTGTGTCAGCTGTCGACGAAGCCGGGCGTTAGGCGGGCGCGAAGCTCCACGAAGGTGGTCTATATTACGGCGACAGTACGAGTCAGCGAGTTTTGAGACGAAAATGATTCATGGTCATGCGAAGTGATGATCAAGAGTGGCGAAGGACAAACTGCCATAGAAGAGACCTCAGTGAGTGCGTCACTAGATGGTGGGCGGAATCATTGATGAGTGCGGCTGTAGGAAGCGGCAGCGAGAAAGAGGGTCTGCGTCTTCGTGCTTCTTGCCAGACTTGTAGATTATTTCAAAGTCATATTCTTGCAGACGAAGAATCCAGCGATGAAGACGCCCTGACAAGTTCTTAAGTGTGGAAAGCCAGCATAAGGCGTGGTGATCCGTCACGATGGTAAAATGGCGACCGTGGAGATAAGGCCGAAATTTCTAGACGGACCAAACGATAGCGACGCACTCCTGCTCGGATGGTATAGTTTTTCTCCGCAGTGTGAGCACGCGGCTGGCATACGCAACGACTCTCTCACGTGGAGAGTTTTCTCGCTGGAGGAGCACAGCACCAATGCCATGACCGCTAGCATCTGTGTGCAAGGGTGTGGGGGCAGTCTCATCAAAATGACACAGGGCAGGTTCAGATGTGAGGCGCCCTTTAACTGGTCAAGGCAGATTCACATTCACGTGACCACACGAAGGGAGCACCAGAACGAAGTAAGTGGTGTAAAGGCGCAGCTATAGAGGCGAAATCGCGAATAAATCGGCGAAATAGGAAGCGATGCCGAGGAAACTACGTAGGTCCTTGGTCTTTTTGGCGAGAAAAGTGAAGCACCGCCGAAATCTTGTCAGGATTGGGTCGAATACTATCCTTGCTTACAATATGACCTAAGACCTTGATTATCTTGCTTGCAAAATGACACT
This sequence comes from Dermacentor silvarum, assembly GCF_013339745.2. Taxonomy (NCBI): domain Eukaryota; kingdom Metazoa; phylum Arthropoda; class Arachnida; order Ixodida; family Ixodidae; genus Dermacentor; species Dermacentor silvarum. Next base: position 260,757,447 of record NC_051155.1, read on the forward strand.
TTTGGTGTTGAGCTGAAGACCAGCGCTGGCTATGCACGTGAGAACCTCGTCGAGACGTTGCAACTGCTGTGCAAATGTCGACGAGAAAATAACGATATCATCCAGATCACAAGCAGGTCTTCCACTACAGGCCACGCAGAACGGTGTCAATCATGCGCTCAAAAGTTGCGGGAGCATTACAGAGGCCGAAGGGCATGACGTTGAACTCGTAAAGACCATCTGGGTCGCAAACGCTGTTTTGTCTTTGTCCGCTTCGTGCATCGGAATTTGCCAGTAACCTGAACGCAGATCAAGACTGGAGAAGTACTCGGCACCTTGCAGGGAATCGAGGGCATCGTCAATGCGAGGCATGGGTACACATCCTTGCGCGTGATCTTGTTGAGCGCTCGGTATCTACACAGAAACGCACGGAGCCATCTTTTTTTCGGACCAGAACAATGGGAATGACCAAGGGCTAGCAGAGGGACGAATTATCTCGCGTTGCAGCATGTCGGCCACGTTTTGCTCAATAATTTTGCGCTCAGCTAGAGACACGCGATACGGCCTGCGACTCATGATGGATCTGCCGTCTGTCTGAATCCGATGCACTGTGATGGTCGTCTGTCCCAATGTTGAAGAATGGGCGTCAAATGAACCTTCATGCTTCTTCAAGGCAAGGATCTGTTGCGTCGGCGAAGGGGTCAGTCCGAGCTCATTACAGCAGCAAGAGCGGAGGTAGAGGCAGAATGTCCAGCAGAAGGGATTTCAGAGGGAGCAGCCTTGAGGGGAACGACACAGAGAGACTCTGAACCAACAACGCAGCCAAAGTGGTGCCTTTAGGAAGTAGAATTTTCTCAGATGCTGTGTTCCTTGCTGCGAGAAGCACCGAACTATTATCAAACCAAACTAGGCCTGAAATAAGGCTATCCCTTTTGTGAGCCAACGCGCACAAGGTAACAATCACATCGCAAGGTCGGTGACGTCGGACGTGATGGTCAGAATTTGCTGACAGCCTGGAGGTAGCTCGGTGTATTTTGCAGCGAGTAGACGAAGTGGCTGTTACGGTTTCGCCGAGCGAATAGTCGGTGTTGGTCATATGTACGACACCTTGCCCACAACATTAGCAGCAGAAGCAGAGGCAAGGAAATCCCATCCTAAAATGAGCTGGTGGGAGCAGGGCGACAGCACAGCAAATTGTATGTAGTGGACGATGCCATCGATGGATACACCACTGTACAAAACGCGGAAGGGCGGATTGTTTTCCCTTGAGCTGCAACCAGCGCGGTCGATCATAAGGCGTCGTAACATTCCTGAGACGCCTACAAAATCGGAATGCATAACAGATAAAGTCACACCGGTGTCCACCAAAGCTTCACGCGCACACCTTCAACCACGACATCATATACAAGGGCGCGCTGGAGGAATTGTAGTACTGTCGGTGAATGCAGTTTTTCCTCCGAAACTGCATTACTTAAGTCGGATACAACTTGAGAAGACAGCGGCATTTGGCCCTCAAAGGCGGATGCACACGAGCTGGCACCGATAGCGCGCACTTCAGGTGACGTTATGAGCCGGATGGCCGGTGTCCCCGCGTCCCCCGCCGACGGAGAACATGCCTAACATGGCCGCCTCGCTTCGAACTGGGCCGAGTCGCATCAGCTCTGTGCGCCTCCCTTCGTCAAGTGAATTCGAATTGTTTGTGGTGGTCTGTCATGCCGGAAATATTATTGTGAGCTTGATGCACAATTTGTGCCGCTTGCTTTTGTTCTGAGCCGTGAGCCGGCGAAGAAAGATTGCAGCGAGCATCGGTGACGCTACGCTTCGTGTGGAAACAGGATCCCGCGGCGACATACTGCTGCAAACAAACATCGTACGTGTTTGTTCCGTGATATTTTGTTTTGCTCCTAAGTGAAGTTACGACGAGGAGAGTTCGCCAAAGTCTGGTACCTACTGTAACGCGGTGTGTCTGTGGACTGTGCCCCTGCGTTTCTCGTCGGACGTGGTGAAGTGATGGAGCAAAACCATTATCAGGATAAATGAGAAACGCGTGCGCGGATGAAACCAACCTGCGAGTTTCTCAGCAGAAAAGATTGTGAAAGACATCCAACGCAAAGATTTGTTGCTGCCATTTCAGCGTGAAAACGACCGATCGTTGGCAGCAGTGTGATAAGATAGCCGAGCGTCTAGCAGCGTCGTTCGAATGTTGTGTAGGACCGTCGATTGATTGCTTTCCACCAATGCTACAATCAGTGACTAACACGCGCTGCTTGAGCGATGTCATTGGATTGTTAACGGTCAGGCGTTTGGAAGCAGTGTTTGTTTCCTTAATGTCAGCCTGAATGCTAATATAAAATTATGACTGATACACTGGTGCCGTTGCAAGGGAGCTTGGCATGTATTCGCGTCGCTGTGCGGCTTAGAACTCTTCGCTCACTGCACGCGCCAGCTGTAGAAAGCCTCTGTGATACAATCGCGCATAAGCTGTGCTGTTAGCGCTCGACTTGCTTTCCCACAACACAGCTTTGCGCTTTGTCGTGATTTGTCGCTACTGAAAATTCCTATGACGTGAAGGCAGCAGCCAATGTGTGCATTAAAAAAATTTCGACCAAGTAGGCACAGCTGCTTGTGAACTGACTCCCAATAGTTCTACTCGCGCTGCGTTAAATGTGTGTGCGTGTTTTCTGTGTGTTTGTGTATATTTGTTATTTTGCCCTTTTTTTATTTGAGATCTTAGTTTTCGCGCTCGCGTTTGTGTCATGTGTGTGAATATGTGAGTTCTTCCGTGCGTGTAGTATTTATGCCTATTCTTATCCTTTTATTTTTGCATTTGATCTTGTAAGCATGCTGCAGCCACGACTTACTTTGCAATTCCATTACTCGTCTCATTCAAAGCACCAAGTCTTGTGACTAGCAGGGCTGGCCTCTTCGATGTCATTAAAGCGATCTCTCTTGTCTACCTTGCCTCCTCAGTCTGTCACCTTGCTTTGTTTTCTCCTACTATTCTGACCTCGCTTCTTGTGCTGTTGCCGCAACGTGATTAGCCAACTTGCACCAAAGAAATTCTATCAGCTGTGACAACAGAAACATTGACAGATACAAAATGTTAAAATCACATGGCTTGCACAGTTACTTTGTCTCTTTTCCCCTGTTAATGTGTTTATGCATCAGTGCATACGGTACTTGCCAGAAGTGCACATGAAAAGGTGCCATATTGTGAAACAGAACCTTGCTATGCTGTTGCATTCAGTCTTAATAAACAGATGGTTTTGCTGCCCCACATGTGGTCGTACACATATATAACATGTGCAGTGGGTATCATTTCCTGTCTTGACGCTTTCATCATTACAAATGCAGTTTTCTAGTGAATGGAGTCCAGCAAAGCAGTGCTGTGAGAGCTTTTGCAACTTTCACCATTTATTACTTCCCCAATATCACTGTCTGAATCTGTCCGTCACTTTGCCTACGGCTTGTAATGAACAAAGTGACTCACTAAAACACGTTGAACTTTACTGAGCATTTTTCCGGTACGTAAATATGACAAAAATGCTAGCAAAGTTAATCACGTAATAATTGTGCTTGCATTCGCATTACTTGTTCGATCAGATTATAAATTATCTAATTATCTAAGATAATTAGCTATGACAACACTTCAATTTTCAGTGCAGACGGCTAACGGAGCCATAAAGCGTGCTCCGACTTCTGCTATTTCACTAGTGCGTCAAACTCGACAGTGGCTGCCTGAATGAGCATTTTGGGGCTCACTAATCTAATGATGTCTTATATTTGTTCTCTTACTTGCATCCCTTGTGTGAGCCAGATAACAAAATAAACATGCAACCACATGAATGTGCTTTGGCATTCAAGCTGCTGACAGTGGCTGTCAGTTTCGTGTTGTCTGTTGCTATTTCACCCCCTCGCTAAGACATGACTGATTTCCAGTGCAGACTGCTAACAGAACCATAAAGCGTGCTCTGACTTCTGCTATTTCACTATGGGGCGTCAAACTCGACGGTGGCTGCCTGAATGAGCATTTTGGGCCTCACTAAGCTAATGATGTCTTATATTTGTTCTCTTATTCGCATTACTTTTGTGTGGCCAAATAACAAAATAAACAATGCACACATGAAAGTGATTTGGCATTGAAGCTGCTGACAGTGGCTGTCAGTTTTGTGTTCTCTGCTGCTATTTCACCACCACTCACTAAGACATGACGATTTCCAGTGCAGACTGCTAACAGAACCATAAAGCGTGCTCTGACTGCTGCTATTTCACTATGGGGCGCGTCAAACTCGACGGTGGCTGCCTGAATGAGCATTTTGGGCCTCACTAAGTAATGATGTCTTATATTTGTGTCTCTTATTTGCATTATTTGGACCAGATAACAAATAAACAATGCAACCCAGAATGTGCTTTGGCATTTAAGCTGCTGACAGTGGCTGTCAGTTTCGTGTTGTCTGCTGCTATTTCACCACACTCGCTATGACATGACTGCGATTTCCAGTGCAGACTGCTAACAGAACCATAAAGCGTGCTCTGACTTCTTCTATTTCACTATGGGGCGCGTCAAACTCGACGGTGGCTGCCCGAATGAGCTTTTGAGCCCCTTCCCGAATGAGCTTTTGAGCCCGCCAACGATAATCAGGGTTAACAATAGTGTTTCAATTTAGATATGCTAGCATTTAAATGTGTTTTATGGCACTTCTTAAATCGAGCACAATGTGTGCAGGACGTTGCTTATCAGAATTGAGCTTCTATTAAAGGAATATGCCATAAATGGAACTGCTATTTATTTGAGAGTCACGGAATGGATGGTTGGTTGTTGCGAACCCACCAGCAAAATTTTGGTAGCCCTAATAAGGGCTGTTCTTTTGTTAATAAGAAGCCTTTATGCTTCGTCGAGTGGCTCAATGCCAGACAGCTCGCAGTCGGAGTCGCTTTCTTCAGTGTCGTCTTCACCCAGCTGGATGGTGATGGGTTGAATGTGCTCACTCCCAGACATGTCAAGTCTGAACTTTGCCTCCAAGTCCATCACATGCTGAATGCTCTTCCTCCAGTCTTCCGCCGTTACCTGCTTGATTTTCTCGCTCAAGATGACGTCGACCATGGACAGCTTGAAGTCTCTGTTGTCCGCAGCGATGCCATTTTTTACTTTGGCCCACACAAGCTCAATGGGATTAAATTAGCAGTGGTACGGCGGGAGCCTGAGTACAATGCAACCAGCCCGTACAGCTGTGTTGTCTACGATGTAGCTCAGAAAGCGCGACTTTACAGATGCCACCAGCTCAAGCAGCTGCGTCTTTATCATCCTTTCACCGTAGGTGATGTTCTTGCTTGTGAGCCACTCCTGTATCTTTTCCTTCTTCCAGGCCGTCGTCGGGAATTTCTCTTCTCGCCGGCTATGGTAAGGTGCATTGACTAAAACAATGACGCTACCAGCTGGCAACTTCTGCAGAACGTCCTTGAACCAGCCCTCAAAGCGATTGCCGTCCATTTCTTCGTGGTAGTCGCCTGTCTTTTGGCCTCTGAATACATCCAAGCAGCCGTTGACGAAACCATCCTCGCTGCAGATGTGTGTCACGATCAGGCGCTGACCTTTCCCAGAAGGTTGTTTTAGACCCGTCGTCAGGCCATTTGATCGAGCGAACAGGCGTCTGCGCATCTGCACCACGGTGTCTGTCCACACGATCGACCGAGTGTGTCCCGCCGTCACCCATGTCTCGTCCAGGTAGAAGATCTTTCGGCCTTCCGCCCGGTAGCGCTTCACGTCACGGAGGTAGCGATTCCGGCAATCGGTGATGTCATCCCGGTCGATAAGCAGCGAGTTGCGGCTTCTCTTTTCGTGCTTGAAGCCGATCTCGGCAAGCAGGCGACGCACGGTACACCGCCTTAGTGATGGGAGTTCCATACGCTCCGAGAACTCTGTAGTTATCTTCTCGACCGTCGGTATCTCGTTGCGGCGAAAGAAATCGTGCACACATGACCTCAGCGCGCACAACGTGAAGCTGTCAAACTTCGCGCTGCGTCTTCTCTTCTCCGCATTGCGTGGGCGCTTTCGCGAGGGCGTCGTCAGTTTGCCACCCGAAAATGCGAAGCTTTAACTTCCTCCCTCACCCTGAACGCAGTCATTTCGCTGACACCGAGCATGTCGGCGACAAACTTGCTCGTGTCCTCCACGCTGCGTTCAGGCTGCCTGTTACACCAAAACGGGTAGCAGTGGAAGATCATGTTGCGTGAATCGCTGTTCAGGAGTGGCCGCTCTTGTTCTTGCCGAGGCTCCTTGGTGGTGTGGTCATCGAGGCGACACAAGGCTCGTTCGGCAACAAAAGATTGCGTTCCGATGTCACCTCGCTGGGCTCCATGGCCGAAAACTGGCACGAAATGCCGCGCGCGATTGTGCCCGAACTTACGAGATCGCAGGTTCGCAACCGCGAAAAAAAAGAAAAATATAATAATTAAAAATAAGCCCAACGCATTAAAAAATAAGGTTTTGCAAACACACAGAAAGTATTTATGAATTTTATGCTATTAAGCCAGCAACTGCTACGCCCGGTGCCGTCGATCTTGCTCCGTAGCAGACGACGCACAGCGTTGTAGAAGGCACGGAGTTATTTTTCTCTCGCGATCCGCCATGTGCGGTAGCATTTCCATCATGATAGTTTTACCAAACCACTCGTCAAGATACACAAATCTTAATTACAGCGACAAATACGCGTTTAGAAGCAGTAACAAATTTTTTGAGCGGGACTATTTCTTTAGTCGCGGAGGAATTGGCTGCTGCGCTTCGGTCAACTGGGCGGGGCCTCCTCCTGTCTTCTAAAGTTGTACCCGACTATAGTTTTCTGGGCGGCGGTCACAGGTGAATGAGGCAGGCTGAAGGGGTGACGAGGAGCGGCGGAAGGGCGAAGGTGATCGGTTTCTGGTGGTACGGTAACAATTCGGCGTCTCGGTCGTTGTGGGCGGAGATGGGGAATGGCGCGGAGGGGAAGCGTAACGACGGCTTTGGTAAGAGGCCCCACCAGAATACGCATCGCGTTCACACAGGTCGTACCCGCGGACGCTCATCTTGTTGGCGCTTGCGGCAAAAACCTGGAATATATGGCCGCGATAACCACAGTAATAACAGGTAGGACGAGACGGTCGCCAAGGCGGGTAGTAAGGGGTGCTCGGTGCGCTGTCAGATAGTGCGGTCAGATAGGGCGATGACGGCTCAAGTGGTATGAGGGGACATTGGCCGGAGGAGCGACACCAACCTGCGCGTATGTGGGCAGAGGCAACGTTGGACGTACACAAGTTGGAGGCGCGGTAGCAACCTGCGCGTATGCTGATAAGGTGCGAGGGGCAGGAGGGTCTACATTCGCAGAGCAGGTCATTGACGCAAGTTCCTCTCTGATGACGTCCGCGCAATGCTGCACCAGAAGGCTGAGCAGGAATCAACGGAGATGACAAGCCAAGCGCGTGCTTGGCGTATGATCCAGATGTAAGCCAAGCGCGTGCGCGTATGATCGCCCAGATCATCATACGCAAGTCAGGGTCTGCCGCAGAACGGTGTTCGCTAAGTCCGGCTGCAAGCCTACATACTCGAGCTCGTCGAGGCGCTGGCACGTCAAGACGATGTCAGCGACGGTGGCCGGGTTCTTGACGGCGAGCGCGTTGAAGGCCACAGTCCCAATACCTTTAGAATGTGGCGTATCCTATCTCACTCAGCCATGGCATCACTGACACTGCGACAGAGTGCAAGCACATCCTCGATGTACGATGTGTAGGACTCGCCGGATTGTTGTTTGCGAGCATCCAGAGTTTTCTTCGTAAGGGCGGAGCGAACCACCGGCGTGCCAAAAACTTGCCGAAGCTGCTGCTTGAAGTTCGTCCAATCGGTGAAATCAAACTCATGGTTGAAAAACCAGGTCTTCGCCACACCGGTCAGGTAGAACAAGACACGGCGGAGCTTGTGGGGATCATCCCACCGATTAGCAGAGCTTACGCGCTCGTAATCATCCAGCCAGTCCTCAGCATCTTCACTGCGAATACCAGCGAACAAATGGGGATCACTCTGGTGGCCGCTGATGATCACAGAAGGTGCGGCTTGTGGAGGCGGGATGGTTAGGGTAGAAGCACCAGGCTGCTCGTCCTGCAACATGCTGACGGACAGTGGGCATAAGCGGCGACCCGAACGAAGCTCCAGGGAGTAGGCCAGGGGCGTAGAGGACGGGGAACCAAGAAGCACCTCCACCACTTGTGACATCACAGTAAGGGCGGACCTTTATTGAGCCCGAGAGACGACACGGCGAAGAAGGGTGGCGTCCAGAACCAGCCTGAACAGCCTTCGACACAGTCCACGCTGATGATGATGTGCCCGCACGCGCGATGAAGATGAGGGGCACACGCATGATGATAATAATGTACAGATGATGAAGAAGTGCATAATAAATGCCCACAATATATATTGTGAAGTCTCGGTTGGGATGACGTTTACTAGGCCCGGGAACTCGTCAGCGAACCAGCGCAGCGCACAGGCGATGATGATTATGATCACAATACAGGTGAAGAGGAGCATAGGTAAAAGTGTGAGGATGATGATGATAACATACAGATGAGGAAGATGTGCGTAATAAACTCCCACACTTATTTCCCCCCGACGTGAAAGCGGCTATCCTGGCCGGCCGTCAAGGTGTCGAGGCAGGCCGCGTGAAGGGCTTCATGCGGGAGACGTGGCCAACCTCGGTATTGCGGCAACGGCGGTCTGTGGGGGCTTCAAGATGAGTGACGCGATAGTTGACAGGCGAAGTCTGTCCAAGGACTATGTACGGCCCGATGAACCTTGGCTGGCATTTTTTACATAAACCAGGGGTGCGAATAGGAGTCAGGAGCAGGACCTCGTCACCAGGTCGAAAAGATACAATGCGATGACATTCGTCGTAAATATTTTTCCGGTTTTGTTGTCTGGCCTCTCTGTTCTACAGCACTGCACGGGCTTAATTTTTCGGCCCAAGCGAGCCCGGCCCGGGCCTGCTTTGCGAGGCCCGAGCCCAGCCCGGGCCCGTAGTACAAAGCCCGGCCCGGGCCCGGGCGTACATGACCGAGAGCAGCCCGGGCCCGGCCTGGGCCCCTGGTTCCAAGCCCGGGCCCGACCCGTATTACTGAGCCCGGGCCCGGCCCGGGCGTTCATTACTAAGCTTAGCTAGGGCCCGCGTTTGCATGACCAGGCCCGGCCTGTAAGAATTTTTTTTTACTTACAGAGTGTACCCTATCTGTCAGCCTCACCTTCCCGAGGTTTTATCAGCTGCAGTATATAAGCAATAAAAGGCCGACATTATTGTTTCTCCCACGGGAACATCTGTAATGCGGCCCATTGCCTGTGCTGCTATTTTTCCTCTGGCGCGCATGCGCTTACCTTGATTTGTACGATATGGTTCTATGATGTCATTCAGCATGCAAATATACAGGGTGTTTCATTTTAGCTGAAAGAAATATTTAAAGATTACCTGTGGCAGATACCACAATTATAATCCTTGATCTAAACTACTCCGTGAGGCGGCCATTACTTCTACGAGAAATCAAAACGCCTAATTGAAGAATTAACAAAATTACGCCAATTAACTTCTTAATTAATTATCTTACTGCACAAGTTTCAATCTACGAATTATATCCGCCGAGTTCGCAAGGCGGTACGTACCCACTTGGAACGAATTCTCAGGACTAAACCAGTTTCGAGATAATTTTCAATGTTTCCGACGAAATCAATCAAATCAAATCAATTCATTCTCCAGTTTACATGTTCGATGGTAATTTTGGACTAAAAGCTACATATGTAGCTTGACGTGACCCAAAAGACCAGGCAAGGCAATAGTACAGCAAACAGTGCGGGCACATGCACAATATTTCACATATATTTCCAGCTATCGCAGGAATTCTTCGTAGACGAAATAGCTATGAACGGAAAGACAAAGAATATTTCCGTCACGGCGAGTTAACAGAATTGGAAAACGTTTGAACAGATGCATTTTCAACAACACTACAATAGCAATACTAGCTATACAAAACAACGCAACACCAGCTATACAACATAGCATAAGACTGGATTTTACAAGATTTAACATTTGCTAGAAAACGAAACAGCATTTACATTATATACTCAGAACGATACACAAAGGCGGAATAATATATCTGATGTAATGTATCTGATGTATCACATCAGATACATTACCAGCGACCGAAGTATGAGCTGAGTTCTTTCTTACTAAAATTATCGACATTTTTGTATTTGTTCAAAGTGAATGGTAGGTTATGTATTAACCACTGATGCTTATAGAGTATTCTGAAGTATGGAATTGACCATATCTCAGCATTTCTGTGTTCGCATTACTGCGACGACGTTCTAGGCAGGCTAATTGTTTATGTAGTTACAAGCTAATTCTGACATAGATGCCCTAATGGGTGGTCAAAACGCCTAATTGAATATTTAACATAATACGCGAATTCAGTTTTTAATTAAATATCTTACGGCACATCTTTCAATCTACGAATTATAGTCGCTGAGTTCGCAAGGCGTATCCACTTGGAACGAATTCTCAGGACTGAACCAATTTCGTGCTATGAATTTTTAAAGTGTCCGACGAAATGCATGGGCGTTACTGTTAACTTTTTGAGGAAAACGCTGTTTTATGCATTGATGCACAAAATAACTGGCCTTAGCGTTAAAATAATGCAATAGTATCGACCCTGGTAATAGTGCAATCGCAAAAGCGGTAACGTGGAAATGGTTTGAGGAGTGGTTCATTGTATAATTTATTTTTCCTTACGCGGAAACAATGTTCGTTTTTGCGGAAAAGAAAAACATTAGCGTAGCTTTCACTGGCGGTGCAATGCTAAAGAGAGAGCGGAGCTGATGGGCACCTAGCTAGTCCTGGCTTTTGGGCTAGGCTAATCACTACAAAGTCATCCCCAGCGTTTCCCGGATTATCATTGATTGATTATCGATTAGCTTTATATTGGCTATCGATTGCCTATCGCAAAATATTGGCCACGTATTTGGACTATGCACTACCTAGTTATCCGAATTTAATGATTATTGATCGATTATCGATTAGCTATTGATTGGCTGTCGATTGGCTATCGTAAGGTATTGGCCACGTATTTGGGCTAGGCTAAGCACTACCAAGTCATCCCCAGAATTTTCAAGAATTTATTGATTATTGATCGATTATCGACTAGCTATTGATTGGCTATCAGTTGTCTGTCAATGACTGACTAAGTTTAAGTAGTCCGCACAATTATTAGCTAGACTTAACCAGGCTCAGCTTCGCTACTTCACAGGTGTATGTGCCATTACGCTTGGACCCTTTCTGCACTGCTGCCAGGATCGGCCCGCATTTTATTGCGATAGCAATTATATGGACACTCAAAAGCAGATTTCTGCCGTCGGCGTCGCCGTCGCCATCGCCGTGAGGTTCCGTATGACGTCAGTTGAGATGAATCGTCGCCGCGCGCCGAACGCTGTATGTGCGAGTGAAAGGGCGCGAGGGGCGCGCGCTTTCACGGGGAGTGAACGCACGGCGGAGAACAAACGCGCATTCTGCGCCGTGCTTCCTTAAGGGCTGCAGAAGTAGGCGTCTCTTTCCTCCTTTACAATCACCATATATGTAGAGCAAACGCGCCTTCTTCCGATGCGCGAGAGGCCGTGGGGGAGGGGGGAGGGGGAGGGAATGGAGGCGACGTTTAGCTGCGGC
>NC_051155.1:260769251-260794965 GCF_013339745.2 Dermacentor silvarum
ACGCAACCCTCGCATATTCTGCCCCAAAAACAAGAACCTTTCCCCACATTCCACGTCCTTCACTGTGAGCAGTCATCTACGAAAGCTAGAGCAATTTCCCCATTTCTTGTGGCCAAGTGCCCTAAAAGAGACTATTGGAGCTGGTTATAAGGTAACAAAGATGTCAAGTGGAGATTTGCTCCTCGAACTCAAAGACAAGGAACAACACAACAAACTCGCACACCTCGTAGCTTTTGGTAACATACCTGTTTCTGTGTGCGCACATCGAACTATGAACACAGTGAAAGGCGTGGTATCAGATGAAGACTTAATGACATTGAATGAAGAACTCCTGGATGGATGGAAGGACCAAGGCGTAATCCACGTGCAGCGCATCAAAATCAGGCGGAATGACATCGAAATCCCAACGAAGCACTTAATACTCACTTTCAACTCAACTACTTTACCTGAGACTCTCGAAACCGGCTATGTAAAACTTCATGTTCGACCTTATATCCCCAACCCACGACGATGCTTCAAATGTCAGAGATTTGGTCACGCATCCCAGAGCTGCAGAGGGCAGCTTATTTGCGCAAAGTGCGGCACAACCGCTCACTCTGCTGACGACTGCAATAATGATGAGCTACATTTTGCGAACTGCGACGGCAGTCACCCTGCATACTCCAGAGCTTGTCCAGCCTGGAAGAAAGAAAAGGAAATAATTACAGTAAAAGTTAAGGAGAATATAACATTCCGTGAAGCTCGACAACGGATCTCATCATTATTGTCACTGAAAACATCCTTCGCCGAAGTGGTGCAACGGGGGGCGGCACCACAACGGCCTCTGGCGGTAGCCCGGACCACGCCTAGCGTGCCGAGGCTAACGCCACCCGCCCCTAAGGTGGGAGCAGCCAACGCTGCCCTGCCATCTCTCAAAGTGTCCACACCAGTGGCCTCTACAAGCTCCGGCAGCAGCCAGGCCACTGCAGAGGCCACAGGGGTCCTGTCGACCTCCGGTACGGTGGGGACGAAGACTTCGCTCGAGACGAAGTCTACGCGACGCACACATCGCTCTTTGGAGCGGGTGTCCAGTGCCTCGCAAGAGGCTATGGACACCAGTCCAAGCCAAACGGCGCAGGTAGCGTCGAAGGAGCGGCGAGGTTCTATTGACCGCTCCAGAAAAGACAAAACACCAATTACAGGGCCTGACAAAGGCCTTGTAAAGTAAAGTCACTCTCCTCCCTTTTCAGACACACAGCGCCTTTTATTTTCATCCAACATGAACACAATAATGCAGTGGAATGTTAGAGGACTAATCCACAACCTAGACGACATCCAAGAACTTATCAATAAATTTAATCCAAAGGTGCTGTGTGTTCAAGAAACGCACCTAAACTCCAGAAACACCAACTTCCTACGTCGGAATATTGTTTTCCGAAGAGATCGCGAGGATTCTGCCACATCATCTGGTGTTGTGGCCATCATACTCGACAGAAGTGTAGCCTGTCAGCCACTTCCACTCAAAACGGCACTTGAGGCGGTAGCCGTTCGCGCTGTACTTCTGGGTAAACTCGTCACCATTTGCTCGCTCTACATACCCCCACATTATCCTTTACACAAGCATGAATTTCAGTCATTTATAGATGAATTACCAGAACCTTACCTCGTTCTTGGCGATTTGAATGCACACAGCAGCTTGTGGGGCGACGCGTATCGATGCGCGAGGACGCCTAATCGAACAGTTTCTTTTCTCTGGTGCGTGTCTCATGAATAAAAAGGAACCCACCTACTACAATGTCGCAAACAAAACTTTTTCTTCCATTGATCTCAGTGTAGCTTCCCCGTCTATATTTCCTGAACTTAAATGGGAAGTTATAAAAAAAATCCTTACGGGAGTGAACACTTCCCCATACTGCTGAGATCACCACTACAAAACGAACCTCCCCACAAGCTCCCCGGTGGAACTTGGATACGGCAGATTGGGAGAAATTCAAGAGTCTTACAAGTGGTATCTCGTGGCCTGACATATCTTTGCTGGGAATTGATGCTGCCGTTGAGTATCTTGCATCTTTCATAATCAATGCTGCTTCTGAATGTATACCAGAAATGAGTGGTGCGACCTGCAAACGGCGTGTCCCATGGTGGAACGAGGAATGTCGGAACGCTCGTAGGAAACAAAACAAAGCGTGGGGGTTGCTACGCGATTCCCCAACTGCGGAGAATCTTGTCAATTTTAAGAAAATAAAATCGGAGGGCAGGAGAACGCGCCGACAGGCCAGGAGAGAGAGTTGGGAGAAGTTTTTATCAGGTATCAACTCATATACAGAAGAGGGCAGAGTCTGGAAAAAAGTTAACAAGATAAAAGGGCTACAAACTTTTTCAATCCCGTTGGTAAACACACAAGGCCACAGTTTGGAAGACCAAGCTAACTGTCTGGGAGCACATTTTGAACATGTGGCCAGCTCATCCCATTATTCACAAACATTTAAAAGGCACAAGGCTACAATAGAAAAACAGAAACTAGAAAGAAAAGGTACCGGAAACGAGGCATACAACCAGCCATTCTGCATTGCTGAGCTGTATGCATCACTTAGTTGCTGCAACAAGTCTGCGCCAGGCTCTGACCGCATAGCTTATCAAATGCTGAAGCACCTTCCTCATGAAACAAAGAAAACTCCTCTCCCTATACAATGCTATATGGACCTCCGGCAAGATCCCCTCTGCCTGGAAAGAGGCCATTGTCATTCCTATACTGAAGGAGGGCAAGGACCCATCGTCTGCTTCGAGTTACCGCCCTATAGCACTAACAAGCTGCCTGTGCAAACTATTCGAAAAAATGATTAACCGCCGACTGATACATTTTCTTGAATCAAACAAATTGCTTGACCCGTACCAATGCGGGTTTCGAGAAGGTCGATCCACCGCCGACCATTTGATACGTATTGAGACGCAAATTCGTGAAGCTTTCGTCCATAAACAGTTCTTTCTCTCTGTATTCCTTGATATAGAAAACGCCTACGATACCACGTGGCGGTTTGGAATACTTAGAGACCTCTCGCACGTTGGTATACGTGGTAACATGTTAAATGTCATAGAAAGTTATTTATCTAATCGCACTTTCCGTGTTCGTGTGGGAAATGCTGTATCAAGACCTTTGTGCAGGAAACTGGAGTGCCACAGGGTGGGGTGCTCAGTTGCACTCTCTTTATCGTAAAAATGAGTTCTTTGCGTTTGTATATCCCAAGAAACATGTTTTATTCTGCATACGTCGATGATGTGCAGATAGGTTTCGCCTCGTGCAACCTCGCAGTCTGTGAGCGGCAGATTCAGCTTGGTCTGAACAAGGTGTCTAAGTGGGCAGGCGAGAATGGATTTAGCCTTAACCCACAAAAGACTACCTGCGTCCTGTTCTCCAGAAAGAGGGGTCTGCACCCCGATCCTGACATTGAGTTGCAGGGAGAACGCAAAAACAGAACATAAATTTTTAGGTATGATTCTAGATACGAAGCTTACATTTGTGGCACACATACGGTATCTAAGAAACAAGTGTATGAAAACAATGAATATTCTAAAAGTGTTGTCACGCACCGCTTGGGGTAGTGACACACAGTGTCTTTTAAATTTGTACAAGAGCCTCATACTTACAAGATTAGATTACGGCGCCATAGTGTACCATTCCGCTACGCCAAGCGCCCTAAGGATGCTGGATCCTGTACACCATCTAGGCATCCACCTAGCCACTGGTGCCTTCAGGACAAGTCCTGTGGCAAGCCTGTATGTAGAGGCGGACATGTGGTCGCTTGATATGCAACGTTCATCCTTAAGCCTCACCTATTTCCTGAAAGTAAATTCAAACCCAGAACATCCGTCCTTCTCAACCGTAAATAATATGACCAGTTCCACACTCTTTAATAACCGGCCGACAGCAAGAGAACCCTTTTCACTACGTGTAAGAAAAATTAGTGAAGAAATGGACATCCCACTACTTGAAAATACTCTGATGGCCCCAGCAAAGCCAATGTCACCGTGGCAGTGGCAACTCATAGAGTGTGATACTTCGTTTGTAGAGGTCACAAAAGATGCTCCAGAGGCACATATCCGGATGCATTTTCTGGAAATCCAGTTCAAGTACTCGTCCTGCACTCAGTTTTACACCGACGCTTCCAAGTCACATGCAGGGGTATCTTATGCAGTAGTCGGCCCATCGTTCTCCGAGTCCGATGTACTGCACCCGGAAACAAGCATTTTTACGGCTGAGGCCTATGCACTTTTATCGGCTGTGAAGAGTATAGGCGAATCAAAACTCAAAAGATGAATAATATTTACAGACTCCCTAAGCGTCGTAAAAGCCGTCATGACTCTACATAGACACAAAAACCCTGTACTTATTGAACTGTATTCTGCTCTGTGCAAGGCATACCTGTCTAACCAGCATATTATTATATGCTGGGTGCCTGGCCATAGAGGCATCGAGGGCAATGTTCTGGCTGATCAAATGGCCACATCAACTACATCGCGAGCCCTTAACCCTACCGCTTCTATCGCTGCCACAGATCTCAAGCCCTACTTGAGAAAGAAACTTCGAAGCCACTGGCAGTGCTTGTGGGATGCCGAAACGAACAATAAGCTCCACTTAGTTAAGCCACAGATTGGCCCGTGGCATCCTGTTACAAAAATACGTAGAACTAATGTCCTATTCTCTCGTTTGAGAATAGGACATACATACGGCACCCACAATTTTCTTTTAACTGGAAATGACCCACCAACCTGTGGTAGATGTGGAGAGAGGCTTACCGTGCTCCACGCCCTCCTTGAGTGCAGGGAAGCCGAAACAGAGAGAAAAAGGCACTTTCCTCTAGCGTACCGGTACTGTCTCCCTCTCCATCCCGCTATGTTTCTGGGTGACAAACCCCTCTTTAACACCAAAGCTGTCCTGGGTTTTCTTAGCGATGTTACATTGCATGTTATTTGCCCAATAGTTTCATAGCGCATCCTCTCTCCAGAGGATGCCGCTGCGATAGTAGTTTTGTATAGCACGCGTCTCCAGGCCCTTGCATTTCAAAGGGCCTGTCAAGGCAGTAGTGCTTTTTGAAAGACTTATCAGTGATAAATTCTCATTTATCATCATTATCTTGCAATTTGTTCTTTCGTTTCATGTGCACCTCATTAGCCATTGCCATAATTTTATTACATATATATTTTACGCATTTTACAGCGATTGTTTTTAGGCCATTTTACAGCCACGACACATCTACCTTTCGCAATTCATTGCTCCATTGTGAACTTATTAACACAGGCCTGGCGCTCTTTGGCCATACCTGGCCCTTGCGCCATTAAACAACATACATCATCATTCACTGTTGCATGCGATTATGTAAATTTTATGAGTGGTAAGATTCCACTTGGTGTTATTTTCATAAAACTCATTGCAAACATAACGCAATAGTAATACGTGATCTCCATTTTCTAATACACTGCAGTTACGTTGATAGACCGATTGTGCTTCAAATGTTTATAAAAAAATCAACGCACATCTGGCCAGCGTCATCAGAGCATTGGATGTATAAATGCAGCAAATCTGCCGAATCAAGCCTGTCCGCCGAAAGAGCCAGCACAAGCCAAGATGACGACTCCCAACTCGAACCATTCAATGACATCCATGAGGTAGAGAGGTTGGATTTCGAGGCAGGCAGCAGCTGCTCGGGTGCCAGAAGTTCTCGTCGAACTCCAAGCAGTGACACTTCTGAAACGTAATGATGGCAGGTTTTACTGCATGTTGAGGTATGGAAACGAAGCTTTGTAAAGTGCTACCCAGTGCATAACTTTGTGCTATCATTCCTGCAGGTCACAACAGACAGATACAGAGGAAATAGAAGTGGGGGCGCCAAATAGAAGGCAAGGAAGTTGTTGTGTAATGTAGTGTGTTCAAATCGTTGGAGGTTTATATAATAATTTCAATCTTTGCGCAGTGCATCAAGGTCACGAAAATTTCGAAGGACCTCAAGAAGCCAGACGATGTAAGTTGTGAAATATTTCTGTGCAAAGCATTATGAAAATGTATATATGTCCACTTGCAGTCCTTGTGACGATGACTCTGGAACCATGGATGTGGCAGCTGAATGTCTGAGCCACACGGGAACAAAGGGAGCAGCAGAAAGATGTACTGCATCATTTCGCACTTACCATGGTTGCTATGCTACGTACTTTGCCTGTGGATGACCAATTTGACATGCATTCTGTGCACAACTTAGTGTATGATAAAATCAAAGAGGTCAGACAAAGAGGAAATCCAAATGAATAGATTGCAGTTAATTAATGCCATATCGTTTCTTGTATTTTATTTATTGCTGTCATATTTCTAGTGCTCTAGCACAACTGTCTGCATTAAAATTTAGACGTCAAGGAACACAAAATTGAATTGGTTAGGTGGTGAGATTACTGTATTAAAGAATATTTTGCATAGGGTCATCAAGGTACATGTGTTTAGTGGAGCATGATCATGCGCTACGTAATTTCATTGTAGAAAGTACATGTTTGCTAAAATTAGTTTGGATGGTTAGTTTTCCGTCTTGTTTATATTCTTTGTAGCCAGTGTGTTCTCTGTGTGTGTATTGGGGGGAATGGGTAGGATAACTAATTAAATGTATTCGATAGCATGCTATAATGCAGACCTGCATCCCCATCTGTATGCACTTATGACACAAGGGCAATAAAAATGCAAATCAGAGAGTCGGTAGTTAATTTATGACATACTGCTTGCATTTATTTTTGTATTGTTTCACTGATGTTATGCTGTACAACTGGGTAAAGTGCGAACTTGGCTGGTTACCATCTGCAGTCTTTTACGTGGCTCTCCTGCCACGGTACCCTTCCCTCTGTGATGAAATATCTGCACAGTTTGTCGCGCATCGCATAAGCAATCCTGTAAAGCAAGGATTTCGATTAGATCACATTATTTAAGAAACATAATTTCCTTAAATATAGTTTGTGAAATACTGTGTATTATGTAATACAGCAAGAACATCTGCAGACCCAACACAAACGTTGTAATCATGAAGTGAAGCATTCGTGACGCACATCATTCTATGCAAACTGGCTAATCTTCGTCCAATGCAAAGCAACCTCATGCAATGTGCATTCACAACACAGGTTCCTAAGGCATTGTTATCACATCACATTTATGACTGCCATCACATTGTCCAGGGTTTGTGCTCTGCGCAATGTAGATATAAATGCAAAGAGAAGTCGAGGCTGATGCGCAATGTAAGGTGCTTCATAATGGACGATGAGGCAAGGATGGAGAGGAGAGCCACAAGAACAAACAGGTGTAAACACAAGAAAAATTATTTAAATTTTACAACGCTTGTGTGACACTGCCACAAGAATTGGTGTTGCAAATGGAAGAAATGTTAGCAAATTGCTGATTTCATTGAAATAAAGTACTATGAAATTAAGTACTATGATTTCATTGAAATTAAGTACTATGCCATGTTGCGCCTCGGGGTCGAGTTAAAGTCAGGAATCCGCCAGGCATGGGGAGGAGTACGTCCGGGAGTAGGAGCGAAAGACAAACGTTTATTTACATATTGAAACAAATAGTCAGATTCTAGTCTGAGCTCTCAGTCACACTGCAGCGGCCTCTTTTAAGCAGTTCGTCTTCCCTAGTTCCCTAAACCAGGGAAATGGATGACCTTGATGCGGCCAATCAGAGGAGTCCTGTTATTTGTCTGATGTCAACCTTCGAAGCAAGGACGAGGCAATCCGGAAACAGGGGGTTCACAGTCCTTCCACGAAAGGCGGTGGCATTTGCCTTAATCCCCCGCTTCTAACGAAATGTTGCGGTTGTGGCCAGTCGCTTCTAAGTGAGCTTCTTTGTCCGAACGTCACTGCTGGTGTTGGGCCACGTCGCTAGGTAGGCGGCCGCTGGCATCGGGGGTGGCATCGGGGGAAGCACCTGTGGGAACACAAGACTCGGAACAAGTAACCATTTATTCGTCGGGGCAACTAAGCTGATGTTGCGGCTATGATGTCGAGCTTCTCGTTCTGCGGACGTGAAGCACACTGTCCACTACATGGCTCCCCCCCTAGCGATGAAGGCATTGCCGTCGAGAGGTTTATCTGCTTCAGATGGTGTTGCCGGCGTCTATGTGAGCTGGCTTCAAACGGTCTATAGATATCGTCTCTTCGCGTCCGTTAACAAGGAGAGTGAAGTGCTTAGGATCGCGCTTCAGGACTTTAAAAGGACCGTCGTAAGGTGCTTGTAGTGGAGTGCGAGTGGCATCGTGGCGGATGAAGACATGGCTAGTATGAAGTAATGCAGGGCTTATATACACGGTCTTGCGATCCTGACGAAGCGGTGGTGGTACGACAGTAGCCATAGTAGTTCGCAGGTGGTCGGCGTAAGAGTGTAGCTCAGCTGATATCGGTTCCGAGGCAAAGAACTCGCCGGGTACGCGAAGTGTCGTGCCGAAAACCAGCTCTGCGGATGAACACTGTGTGTCTTCTTTCACCGCGGTGCAAAGACCTAGTAGAACCAGAGGCAGGCGCTCTGTCCATGGAATTGCTGAGTCCTGCGCACGCAGTGATGCCTTCAGTTGACGGTGGAAGCGTTCCACCATGCCGTTGGAACTGCGGTGGTAAGCCGTAGTTCGTATGTGTGTTACGCCTAGAAGGCGGGAGAGAGCCCGAAAGAGGGACGATTCGAATTGTCTCCCTCGGTCTGTCGTTATGGTGTGTGGGACGCCATAACGAGCGATCCAGGTGTGCACAAGAGTTTGTGCAACAAATTCTGCAGCGATGTTACTTAGCGGCGTTGCTTCCGGCCAGCGGGTAAATCTGTCGATACAAGTGAGTATGTAACGTTGGTTCGCGGACGGTGGTAGCGGACCCACAATGTCGACGTTAACATGGCCAAAACGAACGTCTGGTGGTGGAAAATGACCCGGCGCGCTCATGGTGTGTCTGTTGACCTTGGCACGCTGGCATTGGATACACGACCGCGCCCAGCAACGGACATCAGCATTCATACGGGGCCAAAGGTAGCGGGAGGTGACAAGACGTTGCGTAGCTCGCATTCCTGGGTGCGATAAGGAGTGTAGAGCGTCGAAGACCTGCCGTCGGAATTCTTGTGGGACATACGGTCGTGGCCTACTTGTAGACACGTCGCAAATGACGGTATACTCGCAGCCAGGTAGCAAGACCTCTTCGAAGCGCAGGCAGTTGTTCGCTGTTTGGAGTGTCGGAAGTTCGGGGTCGGTGCGCTGAGAAGTAGCTAGGCGCATGAAGTCGTTGCCGGAACGAGCGACTTGAGTTGCGTTGATATGAATCCGTGACGGGGCGTCAGCAACGGGATTGTTCGTACCACTGATATGTCGAATGTCGGTAGTGAATATATGCAAGCTGGCGAATTTAACGTGGCGTGTGTGAGAAACTGTTGGAAGTAATAGCATAAATCAGTGGCTTGTGGTCGGTGAGAATAAAGAACCGGCGACCTTCGAGGTTATGACGGAAGTGGCGGACTGAGAGGTAGATTGCCAGGAGTTCGCGGCCGAAAGTGCTGTAGCGAGTTTCTTGCACTGTCAGCTTCCTCGAGAAGAAATGTATGGGTTGCCAAGCATTGTCAACCAGCTGTTGAAGAACAGCTCCAACTGCTATGTCGGAGGCGTCCACCATAACGGAAATTGGCGCATCTGACTTCGGGTGTGCTAGAAGAGTGGCGGAAGCGAGAGCATTTTTGGCGGTGGCAAAAGCACTTTCGCCAGCACTCGTCCATAGTAGAGGCGTGTTTGCTTGGGGCTTTTTTGAGAGCAGACTGTGCAGCGGCTGCAAGATGGATGCACAACGAGGAATGAAACGGCGGTAGTAATTGATGAGGCCCAGAAATTGCCGCAATTTCTTTGTGGTCGACGGTTGCGGGTAATCTTTAATGACTTGAACGCGGAGTGAGACGGGCTGGATGCCACGTTGATCAATTCGATGCCCGAGGGAATCGACGCCAAACTCGCTCTTCGAGACGTTGATAACGAGGCCGTATTGACGGAGACGTTCGAAGACCTTACGCAGGTCCGATTCATGTTCCGCAGCAGATCGGCTGAAAACGAGAATGTCGTCTAAATAGAAGAAACAACATGTCAGCCCGCGTAGCACTTGGTCAACGAACCGCTGAAATGTTTGAGCAGCATTTCTGAGACCGAAGGGCATGAGGAGGTATTCAAACATGCCGAAGGGTGTGATGATTGCGGTTTTAAGAATGTCGGAAGGCTCCACAGGAATCTGATGGTAAGCTTTAACTAGATCCACTTTGCTGAATATGCAGCAACCGTGAAGCGAAGCGGTGAAGTCGTGAATGTGAGGAATAGGATAACGGTCGGGAATCGTCACTTTATTTAACGCGCGGTAATCTCCGCATGGCCTCCAATCATCTGTCTTTGGAACCATGTGTAAAGTGGACTCCCATGGGCTAGCAGAAGGCCGAACGAAACCCAACTCGAGCATGTGATCGAATTCCTGTTTTAGAATTTTTAGGCGGTCAGGTGCCAAGCGGCGTGGTCGGGCATATACTGGTGGTCCTTTCGTGACAATGTGGTGCGTGACCTTGTGCAGGATTGGGCGATCAGGCGAGGGGGGTTGAAATAACTCTGGAAATTCTTGTAGGATGGTGGACCAGGGTGTCGATTCCTGGGTCTGTGCTTGTAGGAGACGCAAGAAGGGCGGTGCAGTTGTGGTGATGCCTTGTACCGACAGGTTTGTCGTGGAGTCCAGCAGGCGGCATAGGCGTAGATCGACAACCAAGTTGAACTTCCACAAAAAATCGGCACCGATGATGGGGCCGCGGACGTCGGCGACGGTGAATAGCCATCGAAAGGGACGCTGCAGTCCGAGATGAAGAGTCACTGATTTCTGGCCATACGTTCTAATATTAGAACCGTTGACCGCAGTGAGAAAGGACGTGTCGTGGCGATGTCGTCTTCGGTCGTGAAAGGTAGGCGGAAGCACACTAATTTCTGCGCCAGTGTCTACAAGGTAGCGAACTTTGGTTACGCGGTCGGTGACATAGAAAAGACGGCTTGACGTAGGGCCGGTAGCACTTGCCGTCATCAGTGACTGGCCCGACCGTTTCCAGAAAAGTTACACGGTGGACGGCACTGACGTGCACGTGTGCCGTATCGGGCGTGGTACCAACAAATAGCGGGAGTTGCTTTGGTTGGGCGTGCGATGACGTGAGCGGTCTCTACCCACAGAGAAACGCAAAGTAGCTAGCTCAGTAGTTGATGCACTCGCGAGGCAAGCTGTGCGTTTGAGGAGCTGAGTTCGTCAAAGCGCTGCTCTAACTGTAACGGACTCGAGGCGGGCGCCTGACAACGGTCGATGGCAGATACGAAACGATGGGAAGTATCCATGATCCGGTCTGCCGTTGTTGCTAAGTCTTCAATGGAGGTTGCTACAGGGGAGGCACATAAAATCATCCGTACCTGATTCGGTAGACGCTGAAGGAAGAGCTCACGGACAATTTTTGAGTCCGTTGAAGACGAACTGCCTCCGAGTAGCAGGGTCATGTGACGAAGCAGCTCGGTCGGCTTTTGGTCGCCAAGTTCCTCCGATGATAAAAGCTGTTGAGTGCGTCGTGACTCGGAGTCGGTCGTGAGTCGAAGTAACTCCCTTTTGAGGATGTCGTAGGGGTTGTCGGGTGGGGGAGTGAGCAAAACGTCGCGGATCAAAGCTGTGGTGGTCGGGCTGAGCGCACTCACGACATAGTCGTACTTGGCCGTCTGCGATACGATGCGGTGACGGCGGAACTGCGCTTCGATATGCAGAAACCAGAGCTCACTATCTGTGGGCCAGATCTCGGGAAGCTTGATTGCAGCGATGGAAGGTGTGGCATTGTTCTGGGAGTTCGATTTCTTGCACATGTAGTGAATTTTTTGGACGAAGTAGGCTCTTTGAACAGACTTTAAATAACGCATGTTTTACTCTTTTCTATCACTGACTATCACCAGCACCCTGTGACTGGCGCAGCAAAGCCTAAGTCGCTTTTGCGCCAATAAACCCAATCTAACTAACTAACTGGGAGTCCGATTCCATGGCGTTTCCATCCAAACTTGTGTTTGGATGGAAACAGTACTTCTGTAGCTCTTCCAACATTACCTGGCTGAGTGGCAACCTACACCATTCAAGGTGACCAGCGCTCCACTGCTTGTGCCTTCTGCACTCCAGTTTCCATCAGTCACGTTTCCTTGCCAGTCCTCGGTGTCGGCGGTGCCCGGAGGAAAGCAAATGGCCTTTGATTCAGGCGATTCTTTTAAAAGAAAGTTGTTTAGCACGACACACGCAGGCACTATCCTTCTAATGTTCTCTTCCTTCGTTTTGAAAAGTCGAAGGATCGGCCATCTCTGCGCCAGAATTCCAAAAGAATTTTCGACAATTCTTCGAGCCCTGCTCAATCGGTAATTAAATATCCTCCTTTGCTGTAGCTCTTCAAATTGTGTGGTGGTGCTGCTCTCTGCACTGCAAGCTTGTCTTCTTGGTATCGATGAGCTCTCTGACAGAACAGGGTGAATACCTCTAAAAACAGCAGGTGTTTTACAATATGGCAGACTCACCGAGATGACAAGATTGGAGTGATATACTGGCTTGCACTATTATTGCAACGCTTTAATAAGATTGTATTAAATGCTATGTGTTGTGTAAGACCTTTCAGGATGTCATTTTTATGATCCGCGTTTGTCAACAATGCAAGTCACTGCTCAGGGTAGTATGTTTTCTTTCTCGTGATTTTTCCGAAGCAGTGGTCTTCCATGAAAACAAATACCATTTTAACATTAAGAAAGCAAAATGTCACTTCAAAGTTCTTGAACTATACACTACGATGTCGCGCACTACATACCGAAAGCATCACTAGAAGTCTATATATATACTGCAAGTTTCTTCCACCAAACTTGTACACGTTTGCTAAATGCGGACACGCCAGCATAAAACCGCTAAGACATTTCATAATCTGTAATGAAAATTATGAACATAGCAAGGCGCAAAAATAATTAGTTACGTGATAAAATGCTAGTGTCATCACTACAGAATGTGCAACGATTGTGGTGATATCACTGGTCACCTTTTCTGGATCATGTAAGTCTTTAGAAGGAAAGCCGCGTCACCGACGAAAAAATATGAAATGCTGCCTATCGTCCGAAGACTTTCAGGCGCAGGAACTCCAAGACTGCCGCCTTCATTGGAAAATAGCCTGTCAACTAATTAGAACTGCTTGTTTCGAAACACTTTGATAATCTATACGGTCACCTACATTAAAACAAATCCTGTTTTTGAACATACTAACACAAACATAGCCATCCCTTCCACTAACCTAAAGCCTTTCTTGCGCCATGAATTACGGAAATATTGGCAAAGGCAGTGGAATAATGAAGTGTCAAATAAGCTACATGTAATCAATCCAAGAATTGGGAAATGGATACCTCAGAAAACAACAAGACACAAGGAAGTGCTTCTTTGCAGGTTAAGGATAACACACTCGTATCTCCTTAGAGGAAGTGATCCTCCGACATGTGATAGGTGTGGCGACATACTTATAAGCAGTTCTCCATGTTCTTATCCAGTGCCCTGAAATAGAAGCTCCGCGTAAAAAGTACTTTTATCCCGCGTATCGTGAGCACATCCCTCTTCACCCAGCATTCTTTCTTAGCCATGAGCCGCTGTTTGATTTTAATGCCGTCTTAAAGTTTTTAGCAGATGTAAACACATTACAAATCATCTGGCCAGGGTATCTGTAGCGCAGCCTCGACTTGCAGGCTGCAGCTGCAGTGCAAAATCATTTCAGAGCACGCGCCTCTCAGCCATTGATTTCAAGGACCTCCTGAGGCAATAGTGCTATTGCATATACTTTATTATGTCACCGCCTTGTAACGAACTTTTCCGCTCATAGCTCGCATCATTAGTCTGTCATTATTTTAACTCATATATTTTATGCAATTTATAGCAACTTGTTTTAGGCCTCTTTACAGCCACCTTTTATCTCCCATTTGCTACCCACTAGCCGCTCCATCCATAATACATTCAGAACCCATCACCATAAGTCATGGCGCTCTTTGGCCATAGCTGGCCCTTGCGCCATTAAACACTACACATCATCATCATCACATTAAAAAATTCCGTTCTTTCAAACTGAAGGTTTGAAGGAAAAAAAATTATTTATCAAGAAATTTATTTATTTATACACTACAGCAGGCCCAAATGGTGCTGCTTCCATTGTGCGTTTGTGTGCCGTGCTGTTTGCTTCGGTCGTCATCGACGTATGTTGCCACATTGAAGAGCCAGTTCGGATCAGAGCGGCGGCAAAGGATCCAAGGCAGGCCGTGGCGGGAATGGAAAGTCCGAGTTGAGCTGGCAGGAACCAAGTCCTGCGCAAACGGCCCATGTGACAACAGTCAATGCCAATTCGTAATAAACCCTGGTTCGGACGTATTGGCGTCCCTCAGGCAGTTCTGGTGGCGCCTTTCTTTTCCTATTTCCGTTCATTTTGTTCGCCTTTTTTTTGGATCGTCCCATAAACGTGGAAGTTTTACACGTGATTGGCGCCTGCGTTCTCTGAAGCGCCAAGCCCTTGGAATCATAGCCCGTCAAAGGTTTGAAGGGCCGGTGCGAACCTTGTACAGTATGTCTAAATCTGCTTTAAGCATGTCATAAATATAAGTAGGACTAGCAAGGATATGGCTTCCTTCTTTTTCATGTGCACAGTAAAGTAGATGCTCTTCTCCACAACATTGGAAAATAGCCTGTCAACTAGTTAGAACTGGTTGTTTCGAATGTCTGATAATCTATGTGCTAACCTACATTTAAAAGTTCCGTTCTTTTAAACTGAAGTTTTGAAGGAAAAAATTACTTATCAAGAAATTTATTTATGTATTTATACAATACTGCAGGCCGGAATGGTGCTGCTTCTGTTGCGTGTTTATATGCCGTGCTGATTGCTTCGGTCGTCATCGACGTATGTTGCCAGATTGCAGAGCCAGTTCGGTTCAGATGCGGCGGCAAGGGATCCAAGGCAGGCCGTGGGGGGAATGAAACGTCCGAGTTGAGCTGGCAGGAACCAAGTCCTGCGCAAACGGTCCATGTGACAACAATCAATGGCAATTAGTTGTAAACTGGGGTTCGCACGGATTGGTCCCCCTCAGGCAGTTCTGGTGGCGCCTTTCTTTTTCTATTTCCGTTCATTTTGTTCACCTTTTTTGGATCGTCCCATAAACGTGGAAGTTTTAGACGTGATTGGCGCCTGCGTTCTCTGAAGCGCCAAGCCCTTGGAATCACAGCCCGTCAAAGGTTTCAAGGGCCGGTGCGAACCTTGTACAGTATGTCTAAATCTGCTTTAAGCATGTCATAAATATAAGTAGGACTAGTAAGGATATGGCTTCCTTCTTTTTCATGCGCACAATAAAGTAGATGCTCTTCTCCACAACTTTGGAAAATAGCCTGTCAACTAGTTAGAACTGGTTGTTTGGAAAGTCTGATAATCTATGTGCTCACCTACATTAAAAAATTCCGTTCTTTCGAACTGAAGGTTTTGAAGGAAAAAAATTTACCTATCAAGACAGACAGACAACGAACTTTATTTGATCCTGAGGAGCTACTGTCAGGTCCCCCTAAGGCGAGGCCGTGCTAACCGCTGGCCGCGCCCGCGTAGAGGACAGAACGCCGTGACGCTCCGCCCTTTCCTGGACCCTCAGGATAGGCTGGACTTGCTTTCGGAGTACCGTTCTTCTGATGGCCTCCTTCCATTCGGCTTCGCTAGAGAGTAGGTCGTTAGGTAATACGGGACATTGCCAGAGCATGTGAGCCATAGAGCAAAAAAAAAAAAAGGTTTCATTGCAGTCGGGACAGCCAGGGTCCCCCGCAGGGGCGTCTGCGTAAGCAGGCGTTTGGTGTGTTCGACACCACGGACCCGAGCACATGGGGGTTAGACCATCCCGCGTGTAACCGTGCGCGGCTTAGCCGTGTCTGGGGAAAGGCGGATCCTGGAGGTTGAGCCGATGCCGGGTGTTCGGACCTCTAAGGCCCCCCGGCGGAGGCAACACACCTCTTCGGCCTCTGCTTCACATAGACGGCACCTCTAGACTGACCACCTGGAGGAAATCGGTAGTCGCCTTTTCCTGTCCCACTCTCCAATCTTTTGTCTTTCTCTCTCACTTTTCTAACTGTCCTGTCTTCTAGTCACTTCTTCTCACTTCCAAATTTCCAGGCGGCAAGGGTTAACCTGGTGTAGCTATCCAACCTTGATTTTATATTAGGTTATAGCGGCGATGCATGGCTGGCGTCTGCAAGTATTCTAAACATGTAGCGTCCCCTTGTGGGGCTGGGTGGTGGGTGGCTACCATCGCCGCCAAATTTTCCATTTTTACATGGTAAATGCTTTTCCCAAACTACCTGATCGCTCCCTGAAAAGGGGGCGCACCGATGAAAGCTTTAATTTCTTTTTGAAACCGCAGCAGTCTTTCCCGAAGTATCACGTCATACACAGCCAGCACGAAACTAGGACAGTCCGAATGATCTCGCCATTTGTTGTAGCCAAATGTCTCACTGAAGCAATAGGCCCAGGTTATGAAGTAACGAAGATGGGAAGCGGCGATCTTCTTCTAGAAGTTCGCGACAAACCACAGTACGACAAGCTTTCGAAACTTGTGGCGTTTGGAGACATCCCCGTGTCTGTGGGCCCCCACAGGTCGATGAACACAGTGCGCGGTGTCGTCTCGGAGGACGATCTCCTTGAACTAAGTGAAAGCGAACTACTTGAAGGATGGCAAGACCAGAACGTGGTTAAGGTGCAGAGGATAACACTAAGGCGAGATGACCTACCAAGCATATTATTATTACTTTCGGAACTAGCAATCTACCAGAATCAATTGAAACCGGCTACTGCAAGCTTCGTGTCAGGCTATACATCCCAAATCCGCGTCGATGCTTCATGTGTCAGCGTTTTGGGCATGGGTCGCAAAACTGCCGAGGGCGCGCTACTTGTGCTAAGTGTAGTTCAAATGAACACGCTTCTGACATCTGCACTTCAGCAACCCGCTGTGCCAACTGTGAAGATCACCCCGCCTACTCGCGATCGTGCCCCTCGTGGAAAAAAGAGAAACAAATTATAGAACTTAAAGTCAAACTGAACCTATCTTTCCCAGAGGCACGTAGGCGTTTCTATCTCCATAACCAGTCCAGTCCTTCATACTCCGATGTGGCGCGCCGGGGGGCAGCGCCACATCTTTCGGCGGCTGCCCAAGTCACACGGAGTGTGACGGCGGTCACGCCGTCACACTCCGCGGGCCTGCTGGACCCAGGGCCACTGCCCGTGCAGTTCGGCCTGAAACCCCCGCGAACGTCGCCGCTGAGCGGGCACTATCCACCTCCTCAGACGAGGTGATGGACACAAGCAGGCCACCGGCGTCTCAGACGCCCAAAGAACGGTGCAGCTCCCTGGAGCGCACCGGGAAGAAAGGAAAACCACGCATCACGGGGCCTGGAAAGGTCTCGTGAACTAACTTCTATCTTTCTGTACACACATCACTACCTTCTTTTCCATTATGGGTACGCAAGTATTACAATGGAACGTGAGAGGACTTCTACGTAATCTTGACTATGTTAAAGAACTCCTCCGCAAATTCAGCCCAAAGGTGATGTGTGTACAAGAAACACACATAAAATTAACACAGACGAACTTTTTAAGGCAATATGTCACTTTCCGCAAAGACCGCGACGACGCTCTCGCCTCGTCAGGGGGTCTGGCCGTAATGGTCGATAAGGGCGTTGCATGTCAGCAATTAAGCCTCCGAACGTCCCTTGAGGCAGTTGCTGTCCGAGCAGTGTTGTTTGGTAAACTAGTCACAATTAGCTCCATCTACATTCCCCCTTCCCATCAGCTTTCCAGAACAGAATTTCAGAGCTTCATCGATGAACTTCCTCCGCCATACATAGGCGCTGGTGACCTTAACGCTCATAGCCCCTGTGGGGCGACTCGTTGCGATGCGCGAGGGCGCCTTATAGAAAATTTTCTGTTTTCTTCAGGTGAATGTTTATTGAACAAGAACGAACCTATGTACTACAGTATTACACATAACACATACTCGTCCATAGACTTAAGCATAGTGTCGAGCACACTAATGCCATACCTGGAGTGGTCCGTCCTCAAGAACCCCTATGGAATCGACCACTTCCCAATTATGTTGAACTAAACGAAACGAGATGGATGCTTGTCACCACCCCCCCCGCAGGGGCGTCTGCGTCAGCAGGCGTTTGGTGTGTTGCGACACCACGGACCCGAGCACACGAGGGTCGGACCCTCCCACGCTTAACCGTGCGTGGCTTAGCCGTGTCCGGGGAAAAGGGGATCCTGGGGGTTGAGCCGACGCTGAGTGTTTGGACCTTTAAGGCCCCTCAGCAGAGGCAACACACCCCTTTGGCCTCGGCTTCACGTAGACGGCACCCTCGGACTGACCCACCCGGGGGAAATCGGTAGTTGCCTTTTCCTATCCTCCTCTTCAATCTTCGTCTTTTTCTCTCACTTTTAATCTTTCCTGTCTCCTCCTCACTTCTGATTTTCTGATCTTCCAGGCAGCTAGGGTTAACCTTGTGTGAGATGGCCAACCTTGGTTATATCATATTTGGTTATAGTGGCTGTGTACAGCTGGCGTTGGCAGGTCTTGTTTATAACAACCCTGTCACGTCCCCTTGTTGGGCTCCGTGGTGGGCGGCTGGCACCGCTGCCGAAATCACGCTAATTTGTATGGCTTCCTCATACCCTAAACTCCCTGATCGCCCTCTCATAAAGAGAGGACGCACCGATGAATCGTTCAGCTTTTTCGCTAAGACCACCGAAATTTTCCCACGTTTCCACGTGATTCACAGTGAATCCCCCGGTAAAATCGTAAGAACAGTATCACCTTTTGTAGTTGCTAAATGCCTGACTGACTCTCTTGGTCCTGGTTACAAAGTAACGAAAATGCCCAGTGGTGACATCCTCCTCGAAATCCGTGACAAAGCACAGCACGAAAATCTGGCAAAACTTGTCTCGTTTGGTGACACCCAAATTTCTGTAAGCCCTCATCGTTCTATGAACAGTACACGAGGGGTAGTATCAGATCAAGACCTACTAGAATTGACTGAGGCAGAGCTCCTAGAGGGCTGGAAAGAGCAACACGTGACAAATGTGCAGCGAATCAAGATCCGGCGAGACGACAAGGAAATTCCTACAAGACACCTTATACTTACTTTTTGTACTAGCACGCTCCCCGAACAAATTGAAACAGGTTACATGAAAATAAATGTCAGACCTTACATTCCGAACCCTCGACGCTGCTTTAAGTGCCAAAGATTCGGTCACGGCTCTCAGAGCTGCCGGGGCCGTACTACCTGTGCAAAGTGCGCATCACACGACCACCCTGCGGACAACTGTAACGACCCACCCCACTGTGCAAACTGTGAGGGTGAACACCCGGCATATTCACGCTCCTGTCCCTCATGGAAAAAAGAAAAAGAAGTTATAACACTTAAAGTAAAAGAAAACATTTCCTTTAAAGAAGCACGAAAGCGCCTCTCATTTGTGGGGCCTTCTTTCTCCGAAGTGGCACGGCAGGGGGCAGTGCCACAACGGTTCTCGGCGGCCGTTCGAACCACGCAAAGTGGCCCGGCGGTAGCGCCACCCGCCCCCACTGCGGGATCAGCTAGTGCTGTTCCGCCATCCAGCAAGAAGAGCCAGCAGTCCTCCGTGCCTGCGGGCTCTACGACACCTAGGGCCTCTGCTCGTGCAGAGAAGCCCGAAACACCCGTGAGCGTGCGCCGCGAGCGGGCATCCAGCGCCTCGGCGGAGGTGATGGATACGTCACAAATCCCACCGGCGTCTCAGACGCCGAATGATCGGCGCAGCTCTCAGGAGCGCGCCAAAAAAGACAAACCCCGCATCACGGGGCCCGGAAAGGGCCTTGTGGGCTAACACAGATTTCCCCTCTTAAACACACAGCACAACACACTCCCACTATGGATACACAAATACTATATTGGAATGTCAGGGGTCTTCTCCACAACCTCGATGACGTTAAGGAACTCCTACATAAACATAATCCAAAATTGCTGTGTGTTCAAGAGACACATCTGAAACATTCACACACAAACTTTCTTCGCCAGTACTCCATCTTTCGAAAAGACCGTGACGAGGATAACGCCTCGTGTGGCGGTGTAGCAATCGCTGCAGACAAGTCTGTAGCTTGTCATCATGTAGCCTTGCAAACACCCCTTGAGGCAGTGTCAGTTAGGGTAGTTCTTTTCAATAAGCTGGTAACTGTTTGTTCCATATATATACCCCCAAGCTATCACCTCATCAAAACAGATTTTTATAACCTCATAGATCAACTGCCGGAACCCTACCTACTCGTGGGTGATTTTAATGCTCACAACACCTTGTGGGGAGACTCCCGATGCGACGCGAGAGGTCGACTCATTGAAAATTTTCTTGTGACCTCTGGTACCTGTCTCTTTAATAAGAAGGAGCCCACCTATTACAACGCCCAACACGATTCGTATTCATCGATAGACCTTGCACTTGGATCCGCTTCCCTTCTACCTGACCTTGAATGGAACGTCATCAAAAATCCTTTTGGAAGTGACCACTTCCCTGTAACTTTAAACTTAATAACGCAGCATGACAACCCTCCCAGTATTCCTCGATGGAAATTAGCATCTGCTGACTGGGAGCATTTTAAAGAATCAACTCATTTACCACGAGATTTTATAAACAATTTTAGTATCGACGATGCTGTTGCATATTTTACCGCTTTTATTATTGATGCTGCTGAAAAGTGTATCCCACAAACGAATGGTAGCTCACGTAAAAGACGTGTTCCCTGGTGGAACGAAGACTGTAGACAGGCGCGAAAAAGGCAAAATAAGGCATGGGGCATATTGCGTAGATCTCCAAATGCTGAAAATCTCATTCAATTTAAACAGATTAAATCGCAGGGAAGGCGGACACGACGTCAGGCAAAGAGAGAAAGCTGGGTGAGGTTTATCTCGGGTATAAATTCATACACTCAGGAGGCAAAAGTGTGGAACGGCTTAAGAAAGCTAAAGGGGCACCAAATTCATCCGTTGCCCCTGGTGAATGACCAAGGGAACACCTTGCAGGACCAGGCCGACTGTCTTGGGGAGCATTTTGAGCGTGTATCAAGCTCAATCCATTATTCACAACCCTTTCTTAAATATAAACAGAGAGAAGAATGTAAGCCATTCGTACGCACATGCCGACAGAACGAACCGTATAACCTTCCTTTCACTATTGCCGAGTTGAGAGCTGCCTTGATCGCATGTAAGAGCTCTGCACCGGGACCCGACAGAGTCATGTATGACATGATTAGGAACGTAAACCCTGATACACAACTGACACTACTCGCACTCTTCAACACTATTTGGGCTGCCGGATACCTTCCGTCCGCATGGAAAGAAGCGATTGTGGTCCCTGTATTGAAGCAAGGTAAAGATCCTTCCTCGGCGGCAAGCTACCGTCCGATAGCTCTCACAAGTTGCCTATGTAAGCTATTTGAAAAAATGGTTAATCGACGACTCATACATTTCCTTGAACTGAACAAAATGCTTGATCCCTATCAGTGTGGCTTTAGAGAAGGGCGATCCACAACTGATCACCTTGTGCGCATTGAAGGAAATATCCGGGATGCATTTGTGCATAAACAGTTTTTCTTATCAGTATTCCTCGATATGGAGAAGGCGTACGACACAACATGGCGTTACGGAATCCTGAGAGACTTGTCGCGAATGGGCATCCATGGCAATATGCTAAGCCTAATAGAGAGCTATTTGTCTAATCGTACCTTCCGTGTCAGAATCGGCAATGTATTGTCACGTCCATTTATACAGGAAACTGGTGTACCCCAAGGAGGCGTGCTCAGCTGCACACTCTTTATCGTTAAAATGAACACACTCCGTGCCTCATTACCACCGGCTATTTTTTATTCCGTCTACGTAGACGACATACAAATAGGCTTCAAGTCATGTAACCTCGCAGTGTGCGAGAGACAGGTACAGCAGGGCTTAAACAAGGTAACGAAGTGGGCAGACGAAAACGGGTTTAAAGTTAATCCCCACAAAAGTTCTTGTGTTCTTTTCACAAGAAAGAGAGGCCTGATTCCAGATCCCTGTGTTGAACTGCATGGACAGCAAATACCTGTGAACAAAGAACACAAGTTTCTAGGCATCATACTTGACTTTAGGCTAACTTTCATCCCCCACATAAAATATCTCAAAGCAAAATGCCTAAAAACAATGAACCTCATGAAGATCTTATCTCACACATCATGGGGCAGCGACAGGAAATGTTTAATGAATCTTTACAAGAGCGTCATTCGTTCGCGACTGGATTATGGTGCTGTAGTATATAGCTCTGCTGCCCCAAGTGCGCTAAAGATGCTGGATCCCGTTCACCATCTAGGTATCCGCCTGGCCACCGGCGCTTTCAGAACAAGCCCTATAGAAAGCCTATATGCAGAATCGAATGAATGGTCACTTCATCTCCAGAGGTCATACATCAGCTTCACATACTTCCTCAAAGTTCACTCTAATCATGAACATCCATGTTCTCAAACCGTTAACGATTTGACGTGTACTACACTTTTCCATAATAGACCCTCTGTGAGACGGCCTTTCTCACTACGTGTGAGAGAACTTAGCGAAGAAATGGATGTCCCACTTCTCGAACACCGTTTAATGCCTCCAGGTAAGCTTTTACCACCCTGGGAATGGCAGGTGATAGCATGTGATGTATCCTTTGTGGAGGTCACAAAGCACGCTCCTGAACTCGAAATCGCAATACATTTCCGTGAACTCCAATCGAAGTACTGTTGCCCTGAATTCTACACCGACGCGTCAAAGTCCCATGCTGGTGTATCTTACGCGGCTGTCGGTCCATCTTTCTCTGAATCAGACGCATTGAACCCTTATACAAGTATCTTCACTGCAGAAGCCTATGCAGTACTGTCTGCGATTAAACACATTAAGAAATTAAAGCTACATAAGGCAATAATATTCACGGACTCCTTAAGTGTCGTAAAGGCACTAATGTCTTTAAAGAAACACAAAAATCCTGTTTTTATTGAACTTTACTCATATTTGTGCAATATTTACTCATCTGGTAGACATGTGACAATATGCTGGGTTCCTGGTCATAGATCCATCGAAGGTAATGTGCTTGCAGACCAAATGGCCACATCAATTACATCTCAAGCTACCAATCTTAACAGTACTATTCCCGCCACAGATCTCAAGCCTTTTTTGCGAACGAAACTGCGAAACCACTGGCAACGCATGTGGGAAAGTGAAACAAATAATAAGCTCCACTTGATTAAGCCACAGTTAGGTTTCTGGCCCTGTACAACTAAAACACGACGAACTGATGTCCTATTCTGCCGTCTCAGAATAGGACACACATATGGTACTCACAATTTTCTGTTGACTGGTAACGAGCCTCCAACCTGTGGTCGATGTGGTGAGAGGCTGACCGTCCTCCATGTCCTCTTGGAGTGCCGGGAAGCCGAAACAGAGAGAAGGAAACATTTTCCTCTTGCATACCGCTACCATATCCCTCTCCATCCCAGTATGTTTCTTGGCAAAGAGCCGCTTTTTAATACCAAAGCAGTCCTAGGTTTTTTGAATGACGTGGTACTACATGTGATTAGCCCTAGATATTCGTAACACATCCTCCCGCCAGAGGATGCTGTTGCGATAGTGCTCAGTATAGCACATGCCTCCAGGCCTTTATGTTCAAGGGCTCTGTTGAGGCAATAGTGCTTCATGCCAATTATCGCATCGGACATACTTTGTAAATAGTAACATTTATTTGCAATGCATATTTCATGCTCATAGCACACGCCATTAGTCATTCCCATAATCTTATTACCTGTAGATTTTATGCACTTTACAGCAACTATTTTTAGGCCCCCTTACAGCCACGTCATATCCACCACTCGTAATTCATCGCTTCAATTCAAACTCATTAACACTGGCCTGGCGCTCTTTGGCCATTATTGGCCCTTGCGCCATCAAACCCCATATATCATCATCATCATGCTTGTCACCACCTCCTCGATGGAACGTGGACTCGGCGAACTGGGAGCTGTTCCGAGAGCTAACACACTTAGGCCGTGATGACATTGTTGCTCTTAACGTGGACGACGCCGTAGCATATCTAACTGGTTTTATTATTGACGCTGCTACAAAATGTATTAAACAAACTAGCGGACTGGCTCAGAAGCGCCGCATTCCTTGGTGAACGAAGAAGGTCGTAAAGCGCGCAAAAATCAAAACAAAGCTTGGGGATTGCTTCGCGATTCTTCTACTGCCGAAAATCTGATTAATTTCAAACAGGCTACATCGCAAGGCAGAAGGACACGTCGACGTGCAAAGAGAGAGAGTTGGGAGAGGTACATTTCTGGTATAAATTCCTACACAGACGAGGCAAAAGTATGGAACAGGGTGAATAAATTAAAGGGCCGTCAGACGAACCCGCTGCCCTTAGTGAGCACAAAAGGAGATGGCCTGGAGGATCAGGCAGATTGTCTGGGCGAACACTTTGAATATGTCTCCAGTGCATCTCAATACACACTAACATTTCTGAGGTTCAAAGAGCGCGCAGAGCGGCAGCCCCTCGATCGGAAATGTGCCCGAAATGAACATTACAACTGCCCGTTTAGTTTAGCTGAACTTAAAGCTTCTCTCGCTTGTTGCAACGGCTCGGCACCAGGTGCTGACCGTATCATGTATGAAATGATCAAGCACCTACACCCTGAAACACAAAAGACACTCCTCTCTTTTTAATGTCATGTGGGCTGCTGGTTTCATTCCATCTTCTTGGAAAGAAGCTATAGTAATCCCCATACTTAAACACGGCAAGGACCCGTCCTTGCCTACTAGCTACAGACCCATTGCTTTGACAAGCTGTCTGTGCAAGATCTTCGAAAAGATGATTAACCGGCGCCTAATCTGTGTCCTAGAAAGCAACGGCATACTAGATCCTTACCAATGTGGCTTCCGAGAAGGTAGGTCGACTACAGACCACCTTGTCCGCATCGAGGCAATCATTAGGGATGCCTTTATACAAAAAGTTTTTTTCTCCGTATTTCTTGATTTAGAAAGCGTATGACACCACATGGCGCTTCGGTATTATCCGAGACCTTTCCGCTATGGGTGTCCGCGGCAACATGTTGAGTACTATCCAAAGCTACCTTTCTAACCGTACCTTTCGTGTAAGGGTGGGCCAGGCCTTGTCTAGGTCTTTCACCCAGGAAACTGGTGTCCCGCAAGGCGGTTTGCTTAGCTGTACACTGTTTATTATGAAAATGAATTCTCTACGCACGGCTATTCCACGAACAATGTTCTACTCTGTATATGTAGATGATGTCCAGATTGGTTTTAAATCGTGCAACTTTGCTGTCTGCGAACGACATGTCCAGCATGGCTTAAATAAAGTGGCTAAATGGGCTGATGAAAACGGTTTTAGGTTGAGCCCACAGAAAAGCACATGCGTCCTTTTCACTAATAAGAGAGGAATAGTACTAGACCCTGCTATTGAGCTCTCTGGTACCACATTACCTGTAAGCAAAGAGCACAAGTTTCTCGGCATCATATTGGACTCGAAACTCACATTCGTTCCGCACATGAAACATTTGAAGGCTAAGTGCCTGAA